>NC_060280.1:60105082-60302537 GCF_021613505.1 Equus quagga | reverse complement strand
GGCGCGGGGCGGGGCCTGGGCGCGGGGCGGGGCCGGGCGGCGGCAACTGGCCGGAGGAGAAAGAACATGGCGGGCGCTGCAGGGCCCGGGATCGGCCCAGGGGCAGCAGGCGGAGATGGAGACGATTCGCTATATCCGATCGCGGTTCTAATCGACGAGCTCCGCAATGAGGACGTGCAGGTACTGGGGTCAGGGTCGGGGAGCGGAGGCGGGCCCGGCGGGACGCGTGGTAGGGAAGAGGGAAGGCCGGCGCCGCGGTGGGGGAGGCCCGGGGATTGAAAGAGCCGGCTCGGAGTAGAAACTTGACGGGGAGGAAGGGAGCGACCCGTGAGGGGCTGGGTGCCTCGACCCGACCCTCCTGGGGACCTCGCCAGCACTCCTCTTCCTGACCCCCTGAGGCCGGTCCGGGCCGGTCGTGGGAGAAGCGGCTTCCCGCCTGGGCGCCCCTTCCGGGCGGTGCGGAGGGAGCGCCGCGTCCAGCCCTGGGCCGGCCGTCCTTGTGGCCGAGCGGGCGGGAGCGGGGCGGCGCGGGGGCGCCAGGGGCCCTTGGAAGTGCGGTGAATGGGTGCCTTCCTCTCGGCTGGGACCCCGGCCGGGCTCGCTGGGTAGAAAGAGGGTGGTTTGGCCGATTAACCTAGAGGAGTCGGTGTAGCAGCTCGGGGGGCACTTTTCTTTGAAAAGGCAGGGGTTGTATTCACCCGTTTCACCTGCTTCATCACTGCCGGAGTTTTCTCTCTTTAAAATTGTCTCACTTCCTGGCTATCGTATGTTCTTTCATTCATTTCGCCAGTGGGCCCTTCGGAGTGTTTCTGCTAGATCTTCCTTTGGCTGATGAAGCCGAGCTCCTGAGGTTCCTCATAGAATAAAGTCTAAACTGAAGGTTTTTCTCATTCTTACCCGTATGTCATTAATTCACCTGTTTGCAACTTTTGTCTTCTGGGCTAAATCACAACTTTTGGTTTTTTTACTTCTTTCTTTTTTCCACTTTGTTTTTTAAAGCTCCGTCTCAACAGTATTAAGAAGTTATCAACAATTGCTCTAGCACTTGGAGTAGAAAGGACGCGAACTGAACTGCTGCCATTCCTTACAGGTATGTGAATCTTTGTTTAAAGACAGGCATGGGCGTTTCTGTTTTCCAGTGGCTTTCAAAACTTTGATTATTTTTTAGCATTTGTTACCCACAGCACTGCTAAGTACCAAACTGCACCTGATGCTTTCTGGGCAAAAGGAAACAGGACAGAGCATACTGTAATACTGTGGCCAGACATATTCAAACATTAACTGTTTAGTTAATAGTAAATAATTGATATGGGATTATGAGTTTCTAATTCATTCTGTAAAACAACTAAGAAGACTCTTGAATGAGAAGGAAGAAAAGGCTGTTACAGGATTGTGACAGGACCATCTAGTTACATAGTGAGCCTCTTCCTAGTTTTGTGTGTGCCCAGTTCTGGGCCAGCTGTCCTTGTTGATGAGTACTGGGTTGTTGTCATTTCCAGATACAATTTATGATGAAGATGAGGTACTGTTAGCTCTTGCAGAGCAGCTGGGAAATTTCACCGGCCTCGTGGGAGGTCCTGACTTTGCCCACTGTTTGCTGGTAAGTATATTCCGCCTGCCCTCCTTCTAGAAGTTTTGCAGTATAAATGATACGTTGTTTGGTGATAGGCACACTGCAACATTTTTTTATTCAGATCTTTTTATGGATAGTCACAGTGTTAGCTATTGAGAAAATAAATAATGTAGGCACTTTGGGCTCAACCCTTTCTTATTTTTTCTGACGATGAATATAAGAACTTCTTCCTCTTTTGTTTTCTGCCTCTTTAGAGTTGTCAGTTTAGAGGTTGGGAGAAAAAAGATTTGTTTGTTTGGGTTTTTTTCCTTGAAATTGGAAATCATAATTCTCGTCTAGCAGTGTCATGACTTTGGAAATGTTTATTAGCTTTTTGTCTTCGATTGTAAGCATAAGTTTTGCTTCTGACTGACTTTGTGAATTTGGTGAGTTTAGTTCAATTTAGTTGACATTTGTTGAGAGCCTACTATATCAGGCACTGAAGTTACAGTGGTAATGTTAAAGAAGATCAGTGTGAATGGAATGAGGTCTCTGTCCTTATTTATCAACAAATAATTACTGTACAGTGTTAGATGGAAAAGTAGAAGCACATACATGGTACTCAGTAATTGAGAAGAGAAAGAGATTAACTCAGGCTGATCAGGGATGACCTCTTGGGAGATGACATCTGAACCAGGTTTTGAAGGATGACTAGGAATTTCGACAGTTTCGCAAGATGAGGGTGTATGCTTCAGGGCTTAAATACTGTCTGTGTGATCCTGACTTGTGATTTTTCTCTCTGCCTTTCTATGGAACTTCAGATATAGCCAGAGAGAGAGAGAGAAATGTCTATCTCTTTGTCTCTCTCCATCTGCCTATGATTTTTCTACTAGGATGTCAAGCAGGCATTTCAAATTTAACATGCCTAAAACAGATCTTAATTTTCTCCCCAAAATATGCCTCTCCTTTAGTTGTCCCATTTCAGTAAATGGCATCACCATCTACCCGGTTGCACAAGCCAAAACCCAGAAGACATTCTTGAATCTTCTTTCCCTCATTTTCCACATCTAATCCATTAGTAACTTCTGCAGATTCTCTGTATATTCCAAATCAGTCCAATTTCTTCCATCCCTACTACTACCTGGCTCATCTTTCCTCTAGTCTTTCCAGGCCACATGATCCCTCCTCTTGATTACTACAGTAGCTTTCTAACTATTGCCTTCCACCTCACCCCCACAGTTCACTGTACACCCAGCAGATGGATCACTCTCTGCCGTGGCTCTTAGAAAATCCAAATTTCTGCCAGAGCTTGTATTTTAGCTTACAAAACCTGCCTCTGTGAGCTTATCTCATACTATGTTCCCTCTTGGTAACCTCATTCCATTCACAGTGATCTTTCTGTTCTTTGAATAGACGAACCTTGTTATTGCCTTAAGACTTTTGCTCTAGGTATTTCCTCTAATAAAATGTTCTTTTGAGCTTCCTATGGCTGGCCCCTTGTCGTTCAGATATCAACCTCAAAGCATCTTCTCAGAGAGGCCTTCTGTGACCACTCAATCTGAAATTACCTCCCAGTCACCCCTTATCACTTCCTCCTATTCTGTTTCTTTACAGAGTACTCATCACCATCTGATTGTTTTCTTGATTAGGTGTTGTCTTCCTCCATTAGAATATAAACTCCACTGGAGCTAGGAACCTGTCTCTTGTTTCTCTTTGTCCTCAGTGCTAGAATACAACAGTAATCATTTACTGAAAGAATGAGTTGCAGAGGCTTGGAAGCATGAAACAGGTTGTGTTGCTGGAGTACAAGTGTTGGACTGGGGTTGGCAGGAGTGGTGGTTGAGGGCAGTAGGAAAAGAGCATGGAGAAATAGGCAGAGTTCAAATCAGGAGACAACTTGTGTGCGATTCTCAGGAGCTTGGCTTTGTCCTGTGGTAGTGATAGAGATTGTCCAACTGTACTGCATGAGAGGAGGTCAGAGAAGGCGGGGAAGGTCTTGAAGAGCCTTCACAAGTAAGAAAGCAGTAATTTTTCAAAGGGCTTCTGAAATACCTCTTAGGAAACCTGAGTACTTTCTACCTCTGCATCAAACCATTTTCAAAATGTCTGTTAGGTAGACTTGCTTCTTCCTTTTGACTCATTGTAATTCTGTTTCATTTTCTTGCTCAGTTCTACATATGAGTTTTGTCTTTAACATTTGCAGCTCATAGCATATGCTGAATCTACCTAGACCAAATGCAAACCCAGGAAGGGAGAGGTTCAGAGAACATCCTTCAGTTTTCACTGGGCTTTGTCATATTCACTTACTGAGCCAAGTCCAGACCAACCTGTTTGGTCTCTTTGCTTCCCAAAGCTGCAAGCAAGGATTCTTACCAGCTCTGTGCTCTTCAATTAATTGTTTTATCAGAAACTCCTGCTTTATGTCTGGCTCATGGAAAGATTCTGGATGTATTCTGAGAAAAATGATTTGTACTTAGGCTTTTATAGGTTGGATAGGTTGATGGTGTGGAGCTAGTGGACAGGGGTTGCTTGCACTTCCAGAAATGGTAGAATAACACTCCAATGGCCGTGGACTCAGTTGCTTGATGAGATGTCATCATGTAATTGTGGTGCCCAGCATTGCTCATGTTTTTGCATTTATTCTTGAAATATACACGATCCTGTCTGAATTTGGCTACATATCTTTTAAACCTAGTGATTCAGCTCATAGTAATATTAATATTGTGTCAAATCTCTTCCACGGTGTCATTTGTAGACACCATCTGGGAATTGCCATCTGGGACATGATATCTTGGCTACCCTACAGAAGTCGTGTCTTCAGGTTGGACACACCATATGTTATCACTGTGTGAACTGAAAGTAACCATTTGGTGTGGTGTAGCTAACATGGTTACATGTACCACCTCCTTTCCGTCACTTTAAAAGGTGATAATCTGTATGTAAACTGATTCAATAAATTTTCTTCTCTGGTTTTCCTTTTTGATCCGCTCAGCCTCCTTTGGAAAGCCTGGCGACTGTGGAAGAGACTGTGGTTCGCGACAAGGCGGTGGAGTCCCTGAGGCAGATCTCCCAGGAGCATACTCCTGTGGCTCTGGAAGCTCATTTTGTACCTCTGGTGAAACGCCTGGCGAGTGGGGATTGGTTCACTTCTCGCACATCTGCGTGTGGTTTGTTCAGCGTTTGCTATCCCAGGGCTTCAAATGCTCTCAAAGCAGAAATTAGACAGTAAGATATGGTATTTTTTTTTAGTTATTTGGGGTTTTGGGAACTTGTTGCTGACAGTTTACACAGTACCCTGTTACCAGTGAGTGGCTGATACAAGGATAGTAGGATTGATGACATCACTTTTTATTGTCCAGTGGAATATACCAGAGGTTTTATCTTTGTCACTTCTGTGAGTAGAAGACTAATCACTGATGTTTGTAAGAGAAAAACCTCTAAAATGTCTTCATGTGTGTGTGCGTGTGTGTATATGTGTGTGTTGGAGGGTGTTCAATCAATGGTGTTTGACAGGAAATACTTTTCTTACTTTATTTATTCTAGATGCTTCCGTTCCTTGTGCACAGATGACACACCAATGGTACGACGTGCTGCTGCTTCCAAGTTGGGTGAATTTGCAAAAGTTTTGGAATTAGACAGTGTGAAAAGTGAAATTGTTCCATTGTTTACTAATCTAGCTTCAGATGAACAGGTAAGTTAACTTTTATTATTTAAGGTACACAGATAGGCTCTTGTCCTCTAACATTTTAAGAGTTTCTTTGGAAGTTTTGGTTCTCATGTCAGGATCCTTTTTGCAAATTTAATGCTTATTCTGGCCTGGATAAAGTTTAATATGACCCATCTCAGTGTCTCTATAATTCTTTCTTAACCAGACTATGATTTTCTTTTATGTTAGCAGCTGTTGAAAGGAGGAGTCAGAGGAAACGGGAGCCATAATTAGAAAGGAAGACCAGAGCTGCATTAAGGGGTGACATACCTATGGGAATTGCAGAGGGGATTGTCATTTGGGAGAGTAATATTTCCTGGAATTTTTGACTTTGAGATAAACAAGCATAGCAAGGTTAGGAAGCCTATTTGAGCCTCTGCCTTCTCTATATGAATGTTTAGGATGACTTTGCATAATAGCAATTTTAAATCCAGGGATCTAGATCTCTTTGGTATAGAAATAATAATAACAACAGCAAGCACCTAAATAAAGTACTTAATCTTTCTCAACCTGTTTTAAGTGGTTTACATGGATGAAGTAACTTGGTCCTCACAACAGCCGCATGAGGCGGATACCCCATTTTACATATGAGGAAACAGAGGCACAGGAAATTGAAATCAGTTGCTCAAGGTTGCATCGTTGGCAGTGCTGGGAATGGGATTTGAATCTGGGCAGTTTGTCTCCAGAGTTCACGGCCTTCACAGCCAGGCTGTACTGCTCCTGTATGTGCTTCAGAGGATCAGTCCCCAGACCTCCTGAACTCGAGAAGAAGAGTCCTTTCAGGTTTTCAATTTGCCTGGCGCCTGTGCTAGGATGACTATGTGTGTGCAGGACTAAAAGCACCAGACGCGTACTGATGAGTCTCATTTTCAGATTCGAAATCTGAGGGTGGCAAATCTTACTTTCAAAATAATTTTAATTAAAATAATATCTAGAAAACACAAAATAAATATGTAACTTAATGAATTATTATAAGGTAATGTTGTCTATCATCTGTGAAAGGAGACAGGACTTTAACAGCCACTATTCCATAGGCCCTCCGTGGACTCCCCCCAAACACCCCCTCCCCCTTCCACTCTCCACTCCTCGCTCCCCACCCCCTTAAAGACTAACGCTTTATCTTGACTTTTATGGGAACCACCTCCTTGCTTCTCTTTGCATTTTTATTATTCAAGCATAGTTTAAAACAGTACTGTCCAACAGAAATACAATGTGAGTTACTTATTAGTTTTAAGTTTTTAGAAGCCGCATTTAAAAGAGTAAAAAAAGGCAAAATTAATTTTAATAATATATTTTATTTAACCCAGTATATCCAAACTAATCATTTGAACATGTGGCACTAGCCACATTTCAAGTATTCAGAAGCCACAATGGATAATGGTTACCACATTGGACAGCATTAGTTTAAAATCCTCATTTGAGATTTTGTTGATTTCATTTTCCAGTGTATAATTTAACGTTTTCTTTTGTCCTCTGCATTTCCTACAAATTGGTAGTTGAATCTAGCGCGGGGGGGTGGGGGGGCGCGTTGCAAATGTTTTCTGTAAAGGGCCAGATAGTAAATATTTTAGGCTTTGTGGGCTGGAGTTTCTGTTGTAGCTACTCAGCTCTGCTGTTGCAGCACAAAAGCACTATAATAAGTAAACTAACAGGCAGGGCCATGTTCCAGTACAACTTTATTTACAAAACTGACTGTCCTGGATTCGGCCAGTGTTTGCCCCACCCCTGATCTAGAGGCTTCATGAGATTTAGGTTTGATATTTTTGGGGCAATAAGATCACTTCATAGGTGGGGGGTTACTTTTTATCCAGAGGCATGTCATGTCTAGTTGTGGTGTTAGAAGCAATTGATGCTCAAAAAAGTATTAAGTGCTTAATTGTAAAATATGTGTATGTATATTCCCTCCGACCAGTGATAGAATTGCTGCTCTGGGCTTATTCATTCATTGGAAAAGTACTGAGCACCTACTACGCCATTCTGGTGCTGGGATACAGTGTTAAACAAGGCATAGAAACTCCGTCTCTCAGAGTTTACATTTTAATGAAGGAAAACAGATAGGGACCGGCTCCGTGGCCGAGTGGTTAAGTTTGCACGCTCCGCTGCGGTGGCCCAGGGTTCACATCCTGGGCGCGGACATGGCACCGCTCGTCGGGCCACGTTGAGGCGGTGTCCTGCATCCCACAACTAGAAGGACCTGCAACTAAGATATACAACTATGTACAGAGCAGGGCGGGGTTTGGGAAATAAAGCAGAAAAAAAAAATAAAAAGATTGGCAACAGTTGTTAGCCTACGTGCCAATCTTTAAAAAAAAAAAAAAGAAAAGAAAACAGATAATGGATAAATAAGCAAAATATCAGAGATGAATGCTATGATGAAAATAGAATAGGGTGACATAATGGGGTGATGACAAGGCATTCCTCTAGACGGGCTAGTCAGAAGAAGACTTTGAAGAGATGACATAAACTGAGAGAAAAGAAAAATACGGGCTATGCCCTTTGCTAGAGTGTCAGAGCTCCAGGAAAAGAGACTTCCAGGAAGAAAGGACACCTAATGTAAAGGCCCTAAGGTTGGAACATAGCGGGTGGAAGGCACTGATAAGAGATGAGATAGGAGAAGACAAGCAGGGGCCAGATCATGGAGGACCTTTAAGCCAGAGTATAGAGTTTGGATTTTATTTTCTAGGTGTAGTGGGAATACACCTAGATTTTTAAGCAGAGATATGACTTGATGTAATTTATATTTTTAAAAGATTCTGTCTTCTGGGTGGAAACTGTAGTCATGTGTCACTTAACATCAGGGATATGTTCTGAGAAATGCGTTTTTCGGCGATTTAGTTGTGCAAACATCATAGAGTGTACTTACACAAACCTATTCATGGTATAGCCCACAGCACACCTAGGCTATGTGGTACTGATCTTATGGGACCACCATTGTACACATGGCCTGTTGTTGACTGAAACACCATTATGCGGCACATGATTGTAAATTGTAAGGTGGAAGGTGAGAATAGAAACAAAAAGACCAGTTAGGAGACTTTTGTAATAATCCAGGCAAGAGATGATGGTGAACTAGGGTGGTAGAGTGAAGATGGAGGGAGTCGGGAGAAAGTTTGGGAGGTGGAGTCAGTAGAACTACAGTTGGATTGATGAAGGGACGAGGAGTCAAGGAGATCTTGATTTTTGGCTTTAGCAGCTGGGTGGATGGTGGTGTCGTTGCTGAGATAGAGAAGATTCTGGGGGGAGGAGCAGGTATGGGAAGAAAATCAGGCGTTCTGGAAGGGGAGTAATTGAGTAACAAATATTTATTGGTATATTTTCCCATAGATGATAGGAGTCCCTTGATTTAGCATCATTTTTGGAATCCAGAAATATCTGTATAGCCACTACCAAGAACCTAGTAATAGCTTTTTCAGCCTGGTCATTGAGTGTCAGGCATATAGTAAGTTATTGTTGATCTACAATTTTTTAAATTTGTAATATTTTAGAAAGTGGATGTTGCTGTATCTCTCTGTTGTCTGTATGTATGTGCATATATATATATATATATAAAATATACTTATGTACACACATAACACTTAAAATTTTTGTCTTGTTTCTTCTGGGTGCTCAGATGTTTATATATTTTCTGTTTCTATTTACGTATTTATGATTCCCAAATCTATAGTCTCAATTCCTAATTTCTCATTGATTTGTCTAATTGTATTTTCTACTTGCTTAAAGGACATGTAAGTATCACATTGACACTTGGCAGTTATGTTTGGAAAGCTGAGTTCATTAATCCCATACCTTTCTAATTTTTTCTGCTCCATTTTTCTAGGCTTGGCCAGTTGAAAGTTATTCTCTCCTTGGTCCTCAGCATTTAAATCTAACGATTTTTTATTGTTATTATGATGAACTCTTAATTTGTTTTCTGTGTATTTCTTTTTTTTTTTTAAAGATTTTATTTTTCCTACTTCTCCCCAAAACCCCCCAGTACATAGTTGTATGTTTTTTTTAGTTGTGGGTCCTTCTAGTTGTAGCATGTGCGACGCCACCTCAGGATGGCTTGATGAGCAGTGCTAGGTCCGCGCCCATGATCTGAACCCTGGGCCGCTGAAGTGGAGCGTGCAAACTTAACCACTTGGCCACGGGGCAGGCCCCAGTTTTCTGTGTATTTCTTTCCAAGTCATCATCTCACGCTTGAACTCTTATTCGTGCTGCCCCAAACTGAACGTTTTGAAAACTGAGCTTCCTCAGTGACTCCCCTTTACCCTTATTCTCTTTTTCTGTACTGGTCTGTTATAAACAACTTGTACGAGCATAGTTTTCATTTTATCCCTCAGCAACTTATTATAGTGAGGTTTTGATGATATCATTAAAATGTTCTCCTTTTTTCACTTTATCTTTGCATTTCGTCTTCCTTAATAAAAACTGCTCTCCAGCCAACGTAATTACTTTGCTGTTCACTCTTAGAACGAAGTCGTTTTCTACCTTCATGGCTTTCACATGCCATTCCAGGCAAAGTGAGCAGCTATTTCAAGATGTAAAGACATGAGGCTGCATATACTGTAGTTGTATTTCAGTGACACCCACAGCACTGGCCCATACCGCACACACTGCCCCATGGCTCTCCGTAACAGAAAGCAATTTTCTTCCTTTAGGATTCAGTGCGCCTCCTAGCTGTGGAAGCTTGTGTCAGTATTGCCCAGTTACTGTCTCAGGATGACCTTGAGGCTTTGGTGATGCCCACCCTTCGACAAGCAGCGGAAGATAAATCCTGGCGAGTTCGCTATATGGTAGCTGACAAATTTTCAGAGGTAAAATTATTGCACTGATACTTTTTAAGTACTAACAAAAAAAACAAAAACCCACAGATTTGTTTTTGTACCAAAAGTTTCTGAATTAATTCTGAATTGGAAGTCCTTGGGGCAAGAACGTATACATGAAGATTACACTATTTTCTTTTGTTCATGTTAATTATTTTGTTTAGTATACATCAAAACCTGTACAAATTCTTTTATAGCTCCAGAAAGCTGTGGGTCCTAAAATCACCCTAAGTGACCTCATCCCCGCCTTTCAGAACCTACTTAAAGACTGCGAAGCTGAAGTGCGAGCAGCTGCCGCCCACAAAGTCAAAGGTTCGGGAGTTGATTGATGTTGCAGTGTGTGTTCGTTTTGGTGCTAGTTTATGCCACTGAATTTGCATTTTTGTTGTAGAATGTGTTTTCAAATAGAAGTGATTTCAGTGTTTACAAAGATTACATTGTCATATAAAGCTACTCCCTTTATATTTAAAACCAAACCGCCATTTTATCTTGTTTCTGTAAAAAAAAGCCTTCTCAGGTTGGATTGGTGTGATACACAATGGCATGTAGATTGACGAAAAAATGCGTTTATAGTAGGAGCCATTTGTCCTCTGTAGAGCTTATTTAGTTAAACATACAATTTGATTTAACTTGAAACTGTTGATAAACCTGGTTAAATTTCTTCATTTGGATCCTTGTAAATGGCTCTATGTAAGCATTATTTTTTTCTGTTTATCTCTTTTAGAACTTTGTGAGAACTTGCCCATTGAAGGTAGAGAAACCATCATTATGAATCAAATTCTGCCCTATATAAAGGTAAACCTAACTTTAGTTTAATTTTTGTTTTACTCTGCTCTATTTGAACGTAAACCTTACCTCAATTTTTTGTTTGTTTGCCTTAAATCTCTTCGAGTTTAAAGGTGGACAAGGGATGAATGGGACAGATATGTTAATATATGACATTGTTATTTATCTCTTATTAGTGCTTTATAATTGTAAAATGCTCTTTGTTGCATAGGTTTATGTTATCTGACTGACTGTCTGAGGAAACATTATTAGCTAATCACTATTGAAATAGTGTTGTCTTTTTAAATGCCTTGGGAAATGGTATGGAAGTTTCTGTTGTCTTACAAAAAACAAAGGCTTTTAATTTTGATTTTATTTTAGGAATTAGTGTCTGATACAAATCAACATGTCAAATCAGCTCTAGCTTCTGTAATTATGGGATTGTCTACAATTTTGGGCAAAGAGAATACCATTGAACATCTTCTACCTCTTTTTTTAGCTCAGTTAAAGGATGAGGTGAGTCTGGCTATAAATTCTGTTGTCTTTGATAGTCAGTGCTTTGGTTTGATTTTGGTTTGGGGTTTCACAAAAATAGAACACAAAATAGAGATGAAGGGATTTTAAAAAGTAACTTATTTTAAACCAGTAACAATCCCTGTGTTTGGGTGTGGGGTTACAAGTTGCCAGAAAATGGGCACAAGGAGCCTTCCATATAGACTTAAAAATATCTGTTCATCCTCTGCCTGATTCCTGCTTATATGTACTGGTTTCTTCTCTTTAAACTTGGTGTATCTTTGTTTACAAAGTTTCTTTCATTTAAATTTAAAGGTAATAATATCAAAATTATAATGATAGCTAACATTTATTGAGTAATACTGTGGGCCAGGCACGATCATAAATGCTTTGTGGGTATCATTACATGTAATCATCACAACAATCTTATGAGGTGTGTCTTATTATCATCGTCATTTTACAGATGAAGAAGCTGAGGCACAGTGAGATAAAATAACTCACCCAAGGTCTCAGCAATGGCATATCTGGGATTTGAATGCATGTAATTTGATTCCAGAGCCTGTGCTCTTTAGCATCCTATAGACTTTTCATTGAAAATTCTGGTTAAGATCAGTTACATTTATGTGCTTTAAATTATTTGTGTACTTGGTTTTAAGTATTTCTTCCAAGACTATACTTTTTTTCACCTGAGTCAGTAGTTTCTTATTTTAAAATTTATTTAGCAGTTTTTACTTCATCCTGATAATAGGAGAATACTGGGCAAAGAACTGGATTTTTATGTGTTCTTTTGGGGCTTGTGTACTTGCAGTGTCCTGAAGTTCGTTTGAATATCATCTCCAATTTGGATTGTGTAAATGAAGTGATTGGCATCCATCAGCTCTCTCAGTCTCTCCTTCCTGCCATAGTGGAGCTGGCTGAAGATGCCAAGTGGAGGGTCCGGCTGGCTATCATTGAGTATATGCCTCTGCTGGCAGGCCAGCTGGTGAGTATGTGAGCTCCATGAACTGAAGAATAGCATCAAATAGTGGAGTAGATTTACCATGGCATAGGAGGCCCAGATAGCTCCTATGATTATGTTCATTTAGACGCATGAAAGTATGGTCTCTCCTAGTTGCCTGGGGGATGGTTTTTATTTTCATTAGTGCATTAACTTCTAATAAAAAGGTCTTATAGAAACACATTTCACCTCACTGCCACCTAAAAGCAAAGCCATAGAAGAATATAATCAATTTCGTGGTGTGTGTAACATAGATTTTGTGATATTTAATGTCTCGGTGGCTTAAATAGTTAATTAAGAGGAAAAGGGAGTATGGTTTAGAGATAGGTCAGCTTTGAATTTTGCTCAGAGCAGCTTCTCTGTTTGCCTATATTCTGAGCAAAATGTCCCTAGAGAGCACTTTTCCTACATACTGCTTAGAGGGAGTTGAGGAATCACCGTATGGAAGAAGAGTCTTGAAGTTTGTAGTGGCCACCCATTGACAGGAAGAGCAGAGCTTGGAGAGCCAGGATGGTTCGTTCCCCCGTGACTCTATGCTGACCCCACTTCACGAGTACTCTTGTGCCTGTTTTATTCTCCCTCCTCTGCGCTCTCCCATCCCAGAAGTACTCTCTTTAATTGGGGATAGCTCTATTTCTTAATGTCAGTTTCTTCATCCTTAAGGATTTATTATGATATTAACCAAAAAGGGAAAAAATTAGAGAATTATTAATATCATTGACAGGTATTTTCTTGGGTAAATTCATTTTTACAAATAATCTAGAGATTTCTTGGCAGACTGTCCACACTGCATTTTTCCTACTTATCTGCAGTCTTGTGTCTGGCTCCTGGCCACCCTATTCTCTTCCACTTAACAGGGCCTGGGGCATCTCACTTATGCTTTTCTTTAAGATCTCTATCCAATAAAATAGATTTATAGTTTGTAAATCAGATCACATGGTATTCCTTTTCTGGCTGGGTCATGAAGTCAACCTATTTGGAAACAAGTGTTTTTTTAGCTTTCAGATCACTTTGGTGTAATATAAATAGACCATCTTGATTTCTAACTTTGAAGATGTATATTAATGGAATCGTCTGTATCCATAGGGTGTGGAATTCTTTGATGAAAAGCTGAATTCTTTATGTATGGCCTGGCTTGTGGACCATGGTAAGTAAATAAGTTAAAAGCAGATTAGTGATAGAAGACTCATGTTTTTGCATGTATCCCATTTTGTTCTTAGATTTTCTTTTTAGAAAGGAATCATAATCTGACCAAGTATTTTGCCTTACCACTGTAGGGGTGAAGAAAGGCTTTGAATAAGGTCTAGTTATCTTCATCTGAACAAATGTGACATTTCTATTTTTCACCAGTGTTTTTCTATCTTAAATTTTATTTTCTCCATTAAACAATCTCTACACTGTTTCTTACTCATTCTATTACGTTATTTTCAGACTATCTCTTTTCTGTGTATACTGACTCCTTTCTTATCCCAAGGTCTTCTCCTTGATTATGTCACTGGTGTCTTCTGACACTATAGACTGAGGGACAGGAATTGGAATCAGATGAAAGGCATAGGGGGATAGAATGGCTACTTGGCTTCTTTGAGGTGACATAGAGAAGGAGGTATACAGTGGCACAGTAAAGGAGTCTAGGAGTGGAAGACGTCAGCTGTGACTTAGGACAGAGAGGGCCCAGATTTCTGGTTATGGTGCAAGGCAGGCGTACTGCCCGCACTCTGGCTGCCGCTGCCTTGATGCTGAGAGGGCGAGCTGCAAGCTCAGGGCAGGGTCAGATGGGACAGCATTTAGAAAAAACCTTTTTAAAATATTTTATTTTCTCTTTGCGTTTATAACGTAATTCACTTCAAGGATCACGTAATCTTTTTCTTCCAGTGCCACACACTGTGTTACAAAAGAAAACTGCTAC
The DNA here is from genome assembly GCF_021613505.1 of Equus quagga. NCBI lineage: Eukaryota > Metazoa > Chordata > Mammalia > Perissodactyla > Equidae > Equus > Equus quagga. The sequence goes on along the minus strand of NC_060280.1, from coordinate 60,288,293 downwards.
TGCTGCTTATCAAAAATATAAGACAGTAGATGTTTTTTATAAAACCACTTTATATGTTAACTTGTTATCAGTTGAGTTTTTGACAAGGTCTCAGGTCTATGTATCTCCTCTTGTCAGCCAGGCACTGGTGGGTGTGAGGAGCGCCCTCTGTACCAGTGAGGTCCAGTGCCAGGCCCCATGTGCAGACTCGGCAGCTTCAGTGTAGTCTGAGACTTATTCAGATGAGGGCCCTGGGGGCTTATACCATAATGTTCTCTGAGCTTCGGTTCCATATTTTGGTGGATATGATAGGCATCCTGTTTCAGTTCCACAGCATCTTACATATACTTTATGTATTGAGTGTATCCCTGTTCATCTGGGGGTCCTTACGCCTGGATGTTTGGGGGGAGTGGGCATATTTGTGTCTGCTTGTACATACAGGTAGTTTTGTTAAGGGCATATTTGGATCATATGGGAGATCATATAGTTAAGAGTGTGAAGAGGGGTGTGAAAAATTTGCAAATCTTGTAAAAGTATATATATGCAGATAATTTCATTGTTTTCAAACTAGATTGTGAAGATTTTTTTCTTGTCCTCTAAAGTTACCTTTGTATGGCTTAATTTTTCTTTTCTTTTTAAATAAAACTTAACTTTGGCAAATCATAGAATAGAAATGTCCTCTTTTTAGAAAAAAAGTGCTTATATTATTTCTGATGCATATTTTAGTGGGAATGACATGTCCCAGCAGATTATTCTACATTTTCTTTGAAACCTGGCATTCTAGATTTATTCTAGATTTATTTTGAGGAGCTTTTAAAGTCATAATGTTCCACAAAGAATTAAATTCCTGACACCCTTTCTATGTAGGATTGCTCTGTCTATGCAAGTTCTTCCTCTTTTCTCTGATTTTTTTCTTCCAATTTGGGAGCAAGAGAGACTTGTTTATTTTTCCGTAGCAGAATAGTGAAGCATTCTTTAAACCAATGAAATGTCAGGTCTGAAATTGTCTCATACTTAGTCACACCAGTTTTTTGTTGTTTTGTTTTTGCATTCTAGATAACTGATATGTAGTGATCACTGATCAATTAAATTTTTTGACACTGTTTTCCTGATTGTTAGACTACTAAAAGAATATTGTGAAAAATCTCGAGAAGTATAAGGAAGAAAGTATCACTCACCCCCCTCCCATGGTTGAGTGGACGGTGTTGATCAGAGGGAGGAATTTAGAAGGAGAATTTATTTTTTATAGGAGAAAGGAAAAGTTATCAAAGTCAGTGAGCACATAGTGTGTTAGACATTCAGAGGAAGCTTGCAAGTCCAGCTAGACCTTGAGGGGAGAGGGAAAGAGAGAGACAAAACAAGGAGAGAAAACAGGCAGAACTGTGGAATGGTTTGCATTCTTTGGCAACAAAATTGAGAGGAGCCAAGAACATAGTAGGCATCTGGCCAAGGAGAGTGGAGTTCAGTTAAGACTTGGGTCAAGGCGGAGTGTGTTTGCGCTCCGTCTCTGGTTACTCTGGCAGCGAGGTCTCTTCCTATGGTAATGGCATTAGGATGAGAAAAACCTCAAGCAAATTAACAAGGAGAATGAGAGGAGAAGACGCAGGAGCTCTAGCTGGCTCCACCTTAGGGGGAGGAGATTGTGCCAAAGACAATGACTGAATGTGAGGGGAGGAAATTTGTATATGGGTGGAACACTTGACTTGAGCTTGCTCCTTAGAGCGTGCTGGTGGATAGTACTGACAGGTTGCTTCTCCCATAGACTTTGGTCAGGTTGCATGCTGGTAATTATATAGTTCCTTGGCTATGCTGTCTTGCTGTTCTCATCAGTGGCATTGCCAAAAAGGATCTATAAACTGGGAAGAGTTGGGTATTTCCTGTCCAGAAGCCTTGTATAAACTGTCCAGGATTAGGGCTGTAGCTTGGATAGCTATTCTTGCCCATTCTATCACCCAGGAAGGTTGGGCCTACCTGGCGAGAGAAGTAAAACAAGGAATCAGTGCCCACCACCCAGGTTTATTACCTAACCCCAAATTTTGAGTCTTATTGGACCTGTCTTTGTTCAGTGCTGTATATATCAACTAGTTGTTGAGAAGATAGTAGCTCAGGCCTTTATTATCCACACTTATGATGTCTTTGATAAATGATCTGCTAGGGAATTGTTAGATGCTAAAGTAGGTGCATTTAGACACAGAAGACATTGACGTGTTTTCTCAACATAAACATTTTTAAGGGAAAAGAGGCAAGTTGGTCTGAAGTCTTTATTTGCTATTGTGTAGATGACCACAGTGACCTCTGAACGACCTCCTTGCTGCCTGGGTCTTCTCAGCTGTTCTTGCTGCTGCTGGAATAGGCTTGCTAAAATACCACATTGGTCATTGGGTCACAACTTTGCTTTAAAAACCCATCATTGTTTTCTTTACAAAGTCTAACTTTAGCCTTCAAGATGCTCCATGTTCCTGGTCCACCCTAGCTGTCCAACCTTGCAGTCTCATAGATTTCAGTTTTTTCCTTTGTGCCCTGGATAAATTTTTTTGCCCTTTCCAGGAATTCCTCCCTTCTTCTATTTACACAAATCCTCCTAATCTTTGAGGCCCACTGCAAGGCCTTTCTTTCCTGAAGCCTTCCTAGACCTCCCTTATTGTCTCTTCTCTAAACTCCATCTGCCCTCACGGTCTTCACCAGACAATTTCATACTTCGTGGTAATGAGTCTTGTACCATGTGGCTTCTTGGAGTGCATCAGCTTTCATTTCTCTGACAGTGTACGATTTTTGAGGGGAAGTGTCTTACGTATTCTTTCTGTAACACATAGCACGTGGTAGGCACTCATATTCATTAATTAATGACGCCTATAATGAGTTCCTCCTTTTCCTTGGACATATTAGACATTTTGAAACTATAATAAGACTAAATCAGTGTATTATTGGTCATAGCTGAGCCTGTTTCCATTGCAGTATGACTGAATTTGGAGTGTGTTTGCAGAGTTTTGGTTTTGGTCCACCTTTGATGATAATGTACATAAACTGTATTGTGCTTGTAATGTAAATAGCATGACGATGTTTTCTTCACCTCTTCTGCAGTATATGCCATCCGTGAAGCCGCCACTAGCAACCTCATGAAACTAGTTCAGAAGTTTGGTACAGAGTGGGCCCAAAATACCATTGTTCCCAAAGTGTTAGTAATGGCAAATGATCCTAATTACTTGCATAGAATGACCACTTTATTCTGCATTAACGTAAGTATTACATAGCTATTATTGCTAAGCTCAGGTGTTAAAGCAGTTATTCAGGACTGTATTTCTGAATTCTGTGTGTTTTGTCTTCTATTTGGAATATATTTCTTACACTGATTAATTTGGACAGTTAGAAGATGAGAGAAAATGTCAGTTTTTTAATTCATGTTAAAATCTACAGAAGTCAAGTCAGTTGTGAATTCTGGTTTAATTGGGACTCTTTGAATGCTACCTGGTATATCCGTTATTCAGATGCGCAAACTAGAAACATTTTCCTGTTAGTCAGTTACTTACTTATTAAATATTAATTTGTCTCTTTAGATTTTGGGGTATTTTAAAAAATAAAAGTGTTTTAAACGTGCCCTCTTATTTCTTTTTCTAGGCACTGTCCGAAGCCTGTGGTCAAGAAATAACCACTAAGCAGATGCTGCCCATCGTCTTGAAAATGGCAGGAGACCAAGTAGCGAATGTCCGTTTCAATGTGGCCAAATCTCTACAGAAAATTGGACCAATTCTAGATACTGAGTAAGATTTTAGTTTATTCAGTTGTTTTAAAAGTAGATTGAAGTTTTTACGTTATAGTGGGGAATAATAGTCAAAATTAAATTCAGTGGTTTTCACTTTACCTAAGATGTGGCTTTGTATAAAGAAAATAATAATAAAGTAATTTAACAACTGTTTTTGAGGGTGTCCACTTTGACTTTTATATTTAAGCTCTGTATATGTGTAGATCATTGCCTGGAGCTAATTCTGCTGAGAACTTGAGAAATTATTTAGTACTTGTCGAGTTTATATTATAGGTATTTTAAAGTACTCTTTTATTTTAAACTTTAAAAATTACCATAGAGCATATATACCATAGAGCATTTCTCTGGTCCAGAAGACTGCTGCTCACAGATAATACTGTTGGATTTTAGGGCTTTGCAGGAGGAAGTTAAGCCGGTACTGCAGAAGTTAGGCCAAGATGAAGACATGGATGTCAAATACTTTGCACAGGAAGCAATAAGTGGTATGTCTTTTTGATTTTGCCTGCAGCTTTTGCTTGGGTTAAGAGGGTGTGAATGATGTTAAGTGGCAAGGCGATAAGCACATGGGTGACGGGGAGGGAGGTGAGCTCCTGGAATGTGTGTGCCTCTTTGCGTAGAACCTTCTTGGCCCACCATTAAGCAGGCCAGTCTCTCAGTTCCGTGTCTAGGGCTAGGTAGGAATAAGATTCTTACTGGTAAGAAGAGTTTTTCATTTGAATTGTAATCAGTTTTTAAAGTTTAGCTTTTGGTTAGCCTGGCAGAATATAATGAAACTGACCGTAATAACAAGTTCATAGTGTCATGCTTTTGGATCATTGTTGTCATGCTTAATAGTCACATAGATAGTTCATGAACTTTCTGTACCATTAACTTGATTTTGTTTGGAATTTTCCAGTGCTTGCGTTGGCATAATGAGGAACAGGAGGGAAAAGACTTTACTAAATTCTTATCACAGATTTCTAGTCAGTGTGTTCTTAAACTGGGTGGAGAAAAAATGGAGAACCTTCAAGACCTCATCCAAGCAAATGGCAACAACAACTTAACGAGAAATCAAATTTCGGTGACTTGATTCTTTCTAAAGATGAAATGGGATTGTTTTTTACTCATCTCCCTTGTTGTGATAATAATATTTAGAACCATTTTTGTTGTTTGTGACCAATTCCTGACACTTGATACAGTCATTTCTTGATTGTCTCCTAATGATTTATCTGGTACCATCTGGGCTCCTGCATCCTCACTGTTTAATCAGGCCTCAGCCACTTAATATTCCCGACCAAGTGTGGATGGGTTTGGACCCAGACATGGAGTGGAGTGATTCCCTTGATGTTTACATGTGTCTGTGTGTCTCTCCATCATTCCAAAGTTGAATGTACATGGTTTAGAATAACTTATTTTATAAACACTCTATTTGGGAGACACATCAAGATTTAACTGTAGTGAAAGCCACATTTTTTTTTCCTGGATAATGATGGTCTGTGTCAGTGCCTCCCATGAAGGGGAATGTGAAAACTCAGGGTTTATGTGCTGGTTGCTTGGGTTTTTATTTGCTTGATTTTGACTGTAATCATGTCATTCAGAAACCTGAAGTGCAGACGCATCTTGCTGCTAACGTGTGATGTTGCAACCTAACTGAATTTCACCAGCTCTCCACTGTGATTGGATTCCAAAATTCTCTCTCTCCATGCCCTGAGAAACTTAAAATTTAGTGCCTCCCAATAAGCAGTAGTTGTACTGTTGCATTGCAAGATTGCAGTTTTGTATTTCTAATGAGTAAAGGAACCACTGGTATAATCCTGGGAGCACTTCCTGCTCTTTACCTGGCTCTGCTTCCAGCTGTGTGAACATCTGGTCTTTGCTACATTGTACTTTCCAAACTGAAGTTCATTACTAATTCTTTTGTATGGGTGATGTTGGAATCTAATCATTTGAAATGTTTATTTTTCTACCTCTACGGTAAAACCTCATTAATTTTTCCTAGAATTTGATAATGAGTTAAGCTAAGGGTTTGCTGAAGTGAATTAACAGTATGTAAGGAAGCCTGTTGTGTCTGAACTACTTAAACAGTAATTAAACAATATTCAAGCTCTCTTTAAAAAGCACCCCTTTACTAGTTGATATGCCAATTACTAATCACTCTTTTCAATTATATTAAAATACCTTCCATGAGGATCTTTGAGGCCACATCTTTTTTCACATGCATTCAGTTTACTCTTTATCCCTGAAATATATACATATGTATTTCATGGAGAATTTAAATATTTTTTTAAATGTTTATTTACATTTTTCACCTAATCGAACTTGCCTTGTCCTAATGAATTTTAATTAATGAGGTTTTATTGTAGCTTCTTTTTCTCTCAGCGCATCTTGCTGTGTAGTTTGCTTGTTTCCATTTTGGTTTTTGAATTCTTTCGTTGATTCACAACTCTTTTTTAAACCCAGGGAGCCCTGTTCTGTTTTGTGAAGGCCCAAAGACTCCTAAAAAAACTTTGTACATTAAACTGTTACATAAAACCAAGGCTGACCAAATACTTTCAAGTTTGTCTTACCTTAGAAAAACAGAACATTTTAAATCAGAAATTATCTGCCTGCATTTAAAACTGCCAAATTATCTTATATTAAGTTTCTATTTTATTACTTTTTAGGCTAAGGATTGAATATTTTCCTAAGCAAAAATCTTTTCTGTGTTCTGATTTTAATAACCTATTATGATGTGAACATTTTCATTTTAGTCTCATGGCTCTTTCTATGTTTTATCACCTGCAGGTTATGTTCCTCCTTTGAAGTGCACATTTGAGAGACTGTTGTCTTGATTCTTGTAATGAATATGCACAACCATTGCTTCACTCTGGGGCTGGAAGTGCTGTTGGTTTTGAATGCCCGTGTGTTCCCCACCCCCCGGGGAGCCCTGTGGGTTGGCCTTCCCCCTAAGACTGTGGTAAAGGGGAGACAGGGAGCCCTGCTTTCTCAGGCCTGGGTCAGAGAGCTCAGCGGGGCCCTGTCTTTTGGGTGACCCCTTAGAGACTTCATTGTTTCTCTCTGACTTAAACAGGGAATCCTTTTGTTCCTCCTCAGAAGAATTGTTCTTTGGCTCCTAACTTGGTCATTTTCTCCCTGGATTAGTTTTCCTATCTTGATGTCACCAGAATGTGAGCTCCAGGAGCTCTGTAAGGGCAGGGATTTGTGTCTGTTTTGTCTTCTGCTGTATCGCCAGCACCTCGGTGAGTGTCTGGTGTACTCAGTAGGTGCTCAATAAAATTGTGTTCAATGAATTTCTGAAATCTGTCCTCTGAAGTGTTGCGTGCATGGAACAAGTCATCAAAGGTACCAGACTGCATCTCATTCTCCCATCAACACAATAAAAGCATTTGAATGCTCTTAAGAAACGAGCTTTATGTGGCTCTTCTCAAGTCCCCCATCTTAGGCAAAAGTTGCCTGTGGATATGTACGATTACCTGGAATGTATGCTGTATAGTTTTTCATCTAGGCAGTTTTCATCAGTCTGGTCGATAGGAGAGTCAAGCAGAGACATACATGCAAGTGTATGCCAATAAAAATGTCTCATCAACAATGCAACTCACCTTAGTGTTTCTAAGATTTGTGTAGAAAAAAATCACCCCTCACAGGTTTAAGAGACCAGATCTTCTTTATGCTGCTGAGAAGATACGAACCTGAAGATATGTCCTGTTTCATGAGAGCAAACAGGTTAATATGAGGTTTCTAATGAGGCTTTGTCAAAATAATAGTTAGCCCTCAGCTTGGGTAAGTACCACAGGTTGGCCACTGTGATGCAAGGCCCTGGGGGTCTTTGTTGGACAACTGGTCCTGCCTCAACAGAGACAGAAGCCTGACCTTTGAGCTGTCTTATCCAGGCATCCAAGAGACTTGCATAGACCTTCAGGGGAACACACATGTCCCTCCTGACCCAGTGGTTAAGCTATGGCAATGCTCTCTTGTTGCAATTTTGTTATTAATCGCTGTGTTGTCATGGAGTTGAAAGTCTGGTGCTTTCCTGTAGAAGTCACATTGGATCCAGCCCCTAGGGATGGCAGGGCAGGTGGCCAAACAAGTTGGGTGCTTGTCCCACCCTCTGACTTACATTCCTTTGGCAATGCCTTCCTCTGGCACTCTTCCCTACAGCCTCCTAGTACTCCACTGCTTGGATATAAAACTGGAGGGGGCGGGAGCTGTTACCTGCGCTCCTTGCTTTAACAGATGAAGCAATTGTGGTCTGATGTTATGTAATTGCCCTCTGATTCTCTTGTATTCCTGTTTCCATCCAGTTCCTTGCTTCTCTTTCCTGTTCACTCACATGTCTTCAGTCCTCTTTTGTACCTAGAATAGTCTCACTATTCCCCATTTGCCTCCACGAGCCTGCTGTTTCCAGGAAATTACATAATGTTCAGTTGAGATGGAAATCTTCTGGAGGATGAAGAGAGTTTAATTACTCATTGGGTAGAAAAGCCAAGTCATTTCTTTCTCCAGAGTTGTTCTCTTAAACTGATATAGCCAGTTCTGAAAGGAGTCAGGTCTTTTCTGTCTGGTTTGGGCCCTGTAGGCTGTCAGTGACCAAGATGGGGAGCACCGAGCTGGCACCGTAAGGCCCAGTGGGAGGCACTTTCCATGGCTCTTGAGGGAAAGGCACCTTCAGTAAGGTCCTGGGTTGAACTAGCTTTCTCTGCACAGGGACCTGTGTGCTTCCCCACCTCAGCGCTGCAAGGGCAGGGCATCCTGGCTAGGGAGGCAGGTGGGCTTAGGAGGGCTGGACTCTGGTAAGGAACAGTTACAATGCCACTATCTGTATCTCTAGTGGTGGCCCAAAGGCTGAGGAAGCTAGATTTTCCTGTGAAGGACAGTGATGAGCCCAGCGTCCCTGGGGCTGACAAGAACCACTTCTGGAGACCCAGAGGGCCTAGAGAGGACACTGGGAAGGTAAGTGCCCCAGACACCCAGGCCTGAGTCCTCCCCTCTCATGGGCTGAGGGGTGGGTGGAGGGCAGCCAGCATGGCCTCGTGCTACAGGAGGCTAGGCAGAGAAGCAGGACCTCTAACTCCCTGAGGGGACAGTCAAGTTTTTAGGGCCAAGAGAGTCTATTTTTAAAGCCTGTTGCTGTTTCTTGTCCTTTGTTCTGGGAATGCTCTCTTAGGAGTGGGGTGGGCTTTCCAGAGCTCTGTCACTCCTGTGGTTTGAAGACTCCCCTCCCCCGTCAGAGACAGCGAGGCCCATGCAGAGGACGGGTGCTTTGGTGAAGAGTTGCTTGTAGAAATGGGCTGTTCCCACTTACCTCTCAAAATTTAGACAGTTTTTATTTGCTACAATTCCTCTCAGTCATTTCTATTCAAGTAAAAAACCATGCCTGTCAGTTTTACTGTGTAATAGACTGAATGTTTTACAAGCCCTATTTGATGCAACTCTGGAGAAGGTGTGCAAAAGTTTAAGTTCAGCAATTGGGGCTGGTGCTAGCCACTGCCCTGGAGCTATTACAAAGGCCATAAATGCGCAGAGGCTCTTGGCTGCCCTGTGCTGACACCAGGCTGCGTTTCGTTCATTCTGAAGATGGCATTCTCACCTGCTCCAGTGGGTTTGCTTGGTAAGATTCTAACATCAAAGTTTGCCTTCTGAATCTTCATGGCTGTTCCTTCATCGTATGTGAATTGAGGCTATGAGAACTTTTCCTGTTGTCCCGGCCCTAAGCTGCGGTCTTTCATCTTAGAATGTTCTCCCCTTCCTGCAGGGCCGCACACTGTTATCCCAGGGCCTGAGCAGCCAGGCGGGTCTGGTTTGGGCAGCTTTGGGCTGTTTCTGCAGTGGCTGCACTGCAGGAGGAAGTCCTGGGGTCACAATGCCACTCACAGCCTCAGCCATCGCCTGGGCCCTGACAGATGCCTGGGGTGGTCAGTCCTTTACGTCCTTACGTCTATTTCATAGAACTTGGTCTTAGGGAAGACACCTTGGCCAAAGGACTGGGAATAATAATTATATACTTTTAAGCCTAAACCATAGACTTCCTTGGGAAGAAAGGAGTTATATTTTCCTACAAATTCAGGATCAACTGGCCATGCCATTAAATGACGGTATGCCTCTGGCCAGAGCATGGAACAGTTGATGAGACTGCTCATGGCAGACTTACTCAGGTATGTAGGTGACCCCGTGATGGCCACAAGCTGTGGTAGCTGCTGTTCCTTGAGCCTCGAGCTCGGTAACTGTGTGCAGGCACCTCGTCTCAAGCACTTGGCAAATCTCTTCTCATCCTCACAACCACCCCGAGGGGTAGTGCTGTCAGCTTTGCTTTTCAGGTGGCTGTGAACCTCCCCCGAACCCTGTCATATCTACTGGGGGGTCTTTTCCAGCTGTGGAGGCCCGCAGTGCTAGGCCTCTGAGGCTGCAGATCATTTAACCCAGAAAAATCCCCTGCCCCGTGACTCAGGGAGCCCTCCCTGTGTTTGTTTCACTTAAGGAAAATGACCCGAGGGTGAGATGGAAAGGGAATTGGCTGTTGCCAGGCAGAGCCCTGCGTGTCAGGGGCCAGCAGCCAAGTGAGTGATCCAGGAAGTCATCCAATTGCAAACCAGACATTGTTTTTAACCCTTCACTCACTGTCTGGTGCAGAGCAGTCTCGCCCATCTGCCCAAATGGGGTCAGAGTGAACCTTGGCTGCTGAGAGCCCTGGGAACTGTCCTCAGTTCTGGGCTAGGCTCTGGGCCCTGCGGGAGCTATTTAGCATCCCCAAGCTTGGGCCTGCGACTTGCTCCAAGAGAGAACAGCCCCAAGGGGTGAGAGCCAGTTCCTTTTGGTGAAGGAAAGGTACCTGCTTGGTTACTCAGAGACTGGCCCTTGGGGTTTGCAGAGCAGTCTGTACTCTGGATGTTGCACGTGCCCCACGTGCAGGACCTGCCAGGAAGGAGTGTGGCCACCTTGCACTCCCTGCCAGCCCTGGGTCAACTCAGCTACTCCTTCCTGGTGGTGGCAGACAGGTGGTCTCCCCTCCTAGTCAGGTGGGACTGCCCTCCTGGACGGTCCACGGGTTGCTCTGACGACAGGGCTGCTGACGGGCCTCTGTCAGGCGAGGGTTAACAGAGGATTTGTTTATTGAATCACGAAGAAGCTGTCACATGATTTTAATCAAAACACCATTTCCCTGACAACAGTGATGTCAGTCTTGTTATTGCAGGAAGGAGCAGCTGTGAGGGACAGTCATTCTCCACCCCGAGCCCAGGTTTGGAGACTGAAATCAAGTGAAGCATCCATAAATGCAGGCACTGATGTACCGAATGCACCCTCCTTTTCCTCTTCTCTCTGTGCGAGCAGTCTGTCTTGCACAGACACTGGCCGGAGCCCGCCCCTTGCACCCGGAGTCTGCTGAGATCTCACCTTCTGCACCCCTTGCTGCTTCTAACTTGTTTCTACTTCTGGTTTTTCCAGTTTTCCTTATTTTCCCCAAACTCAGAGTCGTTTGGGCCCCTGGGATCTCTGGCTTTTGCCTTCTGGCATCCGTCTCTCCTCCATGTTCTAAACCAGCACTTGCTGGTGAACCAGGCAGTTCCGGCTCGGCTGAGGTGGGGGCCATTCTGCAGCTCAGGAATCCCAGCTCTTTCAGGAGCCAGCTTCCTGGGGGAGGCAGGGCTGCCTGTCCTGTCCTTGTCCCTCCTGACAGCAGGTTAGGAGGGCCTATGTGCTGCCGGAGGGTCTCCAGGGCATTTCTAAGGAGCTTGGCTGTGGATGACTGAAGGGCGGGAGCTCCTCCAGGGCCAACCTCGGGCTGGGGGATTAGTTCTCTTGAACGAGAGGTCTGTGTGCATCTCCCTGAGGGCTGGCAGCAGAGGTCAGTGCAGGGAGGTCAGCACTGGGCCGGTCACAGGCCCAGCCAGAGCCGTGTTCTCCACTGTAGGGGCTAGGGGCTCGAGCGGCTGTCTGCAGAGAAAGACCTCCCAGGCCCTTCAATGCTTCTCCACCAGGAGCTTGGCCTAAAAGTTAGAGATGGATAAGACAGGCCTTCTAGGTGGGACCTGGATTCTCGTGGATGTTCTTATGTCTGTGGTACCCATGGCTGGCGCTGCCCAGAACTCTTCACAGAAAATAAAGACATCCTGGGCAAAGTTCTTGGTTCTCAACGTGGACCAGGTGTTCAGAAGAGGGCACCCACCGTTTAATCTGTGAAGAGATTTCACAGGCACCAAGCAACCGTTTTCTCTGTCTGGTGTTGGGACAGTCAAGAGTTAAATGAAAGCAAGACAGGTGGAGGTGAGGTACGCTTTCTTGGTGGGCAGTGCTATGTCAGGCTGCGCTGGACTCGCACAGTAGCATGCAAGTTAAGTCAGCCAGTCTATGTTCCCAAGTTACCGTGGGGAATAATGAGCCTTTGCGATGATTTGCTCAGGTTAGTGGCTGGGCTGGGAGTGGTGCCAGGAGCTGAGGACTCAGTCAGAGGTTCTTTGCTGCCTCCCAGGCTGTTCCTGGCAGAGAATGGGAAGGCACCACCATGCCCGGGTGGCCTTTCTGGCCAGGGTGGCTGCTCCAGGGGGTGGGCTGGGGGAAGCTTGGCCCGGCTTTCCCAGCCTTGGTCCTGGCCAGGCCCTCCTTGCCAGGCCCTTTCATCCCTGGGGCCTCTTCCAACTGCCTGCCTGCCCTTTGGCCCCCTTTGTTGGCACAGGGACCCTGCTAAACCTTTGGGCTTCTCTAGTGACCAGAGGTCAGTTCTAGTGGGTCCCAGACAAGTCAGCTGAACTGTAAACCCATCCTTCGCATGGCGTGCTTCTAGGAAAGCTCTGGGGGGTTTTCCCTCAGTTCAGTTGTGTCCCACTTGCCAACCGTGCGGGCGGCCCTGGCATGGTAATGGACTCCTGAGGGTCAGAGTTCTCAGTCAGGCCTCCTTTGGGGCATCTCAGGCCCCATTATTCTCTCCTCTTTGGGGAGTGAGGAGAGAGACTGAGTCAGAAACTCTGAAAGCCTGCCTGATGAAGAGAGTGACTCGATTTTCCCTTGGAGAGGTCAAATCCCCAATGCCTCATTTCTTCTGAGCCCAGATTTTCTGAGCTTTCTGCCTGGCCAGCTCTTGGAGGTTCAGCTGCAGGGGATCCGCTTCCCATGGTGTGGTGAACTCCCTCGCCTGATCTGGGCTCCTTGCTTCATGGCTTAGCCCTGCACCTGCTTTGCCTGGGCTTCAGACCCTGCCAATTCAGACCAGCTCTGAGTCAGTCCTGCTGGGGAAAGTCCCCTAGAAAGGTACCCGAAGGGAGGTAGCAGTGCTCCCTAGGGGTATTTGCAACTGCAGGTCCAGAGGAGTTCAGCTGTGCTGGGGGGCTGGGACGTCCGAGCAGGAAGGCTTGTTGTAGTGGAATGGCTGGAGACACACGGCAGGCTCCCCACTAGGCCTGGCCTGGCTTTCGGGTTTGGCCTCAGTGGTTTGTGGTCATAGCTATATACCTGGGTGGGGGCAGGGCTGCCAGTGAACCCTTCACTTCAAGACCCACATTTGTCTCCCAAAAGGACATCGTAAAGGATGAAGCCGTGTGTAGGTATGCTCTCCCTTCAGAGCTGCTCAGTCTTGTCAATTATTTGAAGTGACATCACTGCTGAGGCTGAAACGAGGACAGAGTCATCTCTCTTCAGCCCCCTGGGCAGAGCAGCTGTAGCCTGTGCAGGTGACATTTATTTTGCAGCTACGTGGCACCCAGGATTTAGTGCACAAAGCCCAGAACTTCCTCCCATGGTGTGCCGGGGCTGCGGGCAGAGCACAGGGCTCTCTCCCTTACCTGGATTCCCCCAGGGAGGGATTGGAACACTCAGCAGGGAGAGTGCCGACAAGAACTGGAACTCTGAAAAGGCCCGAGGGGTTGTGCTCTTTCTCAGTCAGGGGTTAGAAACCCCTCTAACCCCATGAATGGGCCTCAGGGAGTCCAGAAACTAACTCCTCCCTTGAAATTATCTGTCCAAGGTTGTATGTCTGTGTACATGTTTCCTGGGAAGAGGGTCCAAAGCTTTTATCAGCATGTCAAAGGGATCTGTGAAACCTCAATTTGCGAACTAGTAGGGTAGGAAGGAGCAGATGGCCAAGAACGGAACCTTGGGGCTCTGTTACTACCCTGCCTGGGAAGGGCCCTGACTAGCGGGGACAGGTGTGCTCTGGTGAGTGGCACTGCAGACACTGCCTCCTTTTGGAGTGTGGGCACTGTCAGCGAGCTCTAGGCCCTGAGCCCTGCCAGGCAGAGGAGTTCAGGTCTCCCTGGCCCCAGTCTCTTCCTCTACCCTGCGCTGAGCCTTTGGCTCATGAGAGCCACAGAACTGAAGGATGTTCTGGATAATGTGGAGGTTGCGCTTGACTGGCCGCTGAAGTTCCGGCCAGTCTCTGCTGGCAGGCCTGTTATTTTTGCCTGGACGCTGGACGCTGGGGTTGTTTTTGGCAATACAAATAAAAATGATGGAGAAATTTGGTGGGAAAGGGCAAAGTCTGCAAAACATCGTTATTGAAATTAAGCGCCTTCCTTAAAAAAAAAAGCAATTGAAACTCTGTGTTACTGAATTCTTGGGCAGCCAAACAGGGCTAACAGCCATTTTGGGGCAGGACTGAGCACTGTAAGTGGGGCTGGGGCAGCAGAACAAGCCTATGGAGAGGGGGCTCTCCTCCTGCTCTTGGTTGGCTGCTCCAGTCTCCCACCCAGCCGGCCAGGCGGCCAGCAGATGATCCCTCAGTTTGGGAACTGTCTCAGCTCTATAGCATGGGCTCAACTGGAATGATGTGCGTGAAACCAAATCTCAGTTGAACTTGCTGCCAGAAAGTAGGATTTAATACGCCCTTTCACTCGGGCTCTGGCATGAGAACAGGTCCCGAACGCATGAGAGCGGCCCCAAATGCTCAGCAAATGGGTTCTGCAGCACCTGAGGGAGGGCACTGAGCTGCTGCCTGTGCTGTGAGGGGTCCCCAGTGTGTGTGCGCGCGTGCATGTGTGCACGCACGCCAGACGGACGCCTTGTGCAGGCCCCAGAGAATACGTGCTAGCATAAGTCGCAGGGTCTTGCTGCACCTCCCCCCCTGCCCCTTGCCCTGCAGCTGGTTTGTCCTGGGGGAGCCCAGTGCACCCGGCTCCTCTGCTGCTCCTGCTGCCTCTCTGAGTGGCCCGGAGCACGAGGCAGCGCCCAGCCAGCTTCCGTCAGCGCTCTGCGGCGGCTAACGTGTACTCAGGCGACTTGGGAGCGAGGTATTATTTACCCTGCTGACGTCAATGAGAACATATTATCCACTGTCCTTTTCTGTAGCCTGAAATGAGCATCAGCACTTAGGGAACACAGCCACCTTCCATACTTCAAAAATCCCACCCGAGGCCTGACGAGGTGAAGGCCCTACCTCATCCGCCTGACATGCATCTCACCCAGGCTCTTAGAAAAGAACTTGTTTTTATTTTAATTCAAGAGGGTGGAAACGTAAAAACAGTACATTTTCTTTGCAGAAAATTACCCCCATTTAAATTACTGTTTGATACAAAGATCATTTATTAAACCACATTTTAGGCAATTTTCTAACATTGAGTGACAGGTTACATTTTGATTTTTTCACATTGGAGCTATTATGATTTGCACTCAAAATACAAAGCTATTGAACTCACCACTTTTTCTTAGTAATTAATAAAAAAGCACACAGGAAAAATAACTACAATTAGATTAACTTTATCAAAAGTAACTCACAAACCAAACATCCAGCAAAGGCCACCCTCCTCCCTTCAGCAATAAGCAAATATTCTTGCCGTTTCTACAAAGTGCAAATAACTCCGGATCACTTTTATTTCTTAAACTGCAGTCCCCAAAGAGAAGCAAATCTCCTTTTCTCTCTGCTGCTTTTGCCTTCGGAGATGCTGGTGGAGGCGGATTTCTTTTACCCTTGGTGGTGGGAAGGCCTCCCCACTGGAATTTCCTTGACTGAGCGAATCTTCGAGAGACAGGCATCCCACAGCCAGCGGCGAGTCCCAGGTCTCTGTAGTTGCTAATGTAACATCATTCCAATCTGGGGTCATATTTTTCCAGGATGTTATTTTGCACTTCTATTTTTAAAGCTCCTGCCTACCCACCCACTTTGCCTCTGAAAAGACAAAATCTTCAATCAAAGTATGTTATTTGTTTTAACCCTACAAGTGTCTAATTGGCATTTCTCCTCGATGGGCCTTCACTGTAAAGAAACGTTACGCCCCTCCTCAGGACCAGGCTGGGTCCATGATTCTTCTCTGTGCAGCCCCCTTTCTTGGGGTTGGGTTTGTTGGCCTGCAGTGGGGGCCCAGAGCTGTGCAGTTTGGCCCCTTGGCAATCAAGGAAGGGTGGGTCCTTCTATCATATGCTCCTGTAGGAAATCACTATATCGCGCAACTTGGAGAAACTAGACATGTTGATGTGAACCTAACTTCTGTAGTTAACTGGACACTGGAAGGATGGCAGTCTGTGGGGTCTGTGTCCCCTTAGCCTTGTTCATGCAGGGCCACCTGGACAACTGCAGTTGTCACCTGGAGGGCACCTCTTTCCCAAAGCCAAGCAGCTGTCAAGTGGACAACAAGGTTGTGGGGACAGTGTCACATTCACCCAATGCTTCACCATGATGGGGACTCTGTTTATACAGCTGTTTGCTCATGAAGAGTCCACTGCTACCAAGGAGGGCAAAGGGCGCCCAGCGAGAAGCCGGAAAACCCACGAGCTTGTCCTGGCCGCTCCGCACACGAGCTCTGTGCACTTGGACAAGTCACGTCAACAAGTCATGTGTTTGCCAAGAGCTTGGCTTTCCTCAGCTGTAAAATGAGGACTCTACCTGCCCAAATGACTCCATGGAATTGTGAGGATCAGAAGAGCTGGCCTGTGAAAGTGCTGGCCTATCGGTGCAGGTGTCAGCTATTGCTCCTCTCCCCAGGCGAGTGGAACGTCGGGCAGGAACCGGCACAGTGGGCGCTGGCTAGGGCGCTGCTGCCTGTTGCTCAGTGTCTGCAACGGTAGGTGCCGTCTCCTGCCAGACGTGTCGAAATCTGCCCAGATAAGATGTGGTGTAAACTAGGGTGGCTGTGAGCCTTCTGGAATCAGCCAGGCTACCTTAATGGGGAAAAAATGGTAAAACAAGTATGTGAGGGGCACTGTGAGACCAGACACTCTGAGGCAAAAGGGGCTTTGGAAGGCCAGCCTGTGTTTATCCTGCTGCCTTCCAGGGGCCGCAGGCCGAGACAGAAAGGGCTCCGTAACCAGTCACTTTCCTGGGGCCGCAGGCCCGGGAGGACCGTACTACTGAACCTGTGAGAAGGGATACATAAATGAAAAAGATTTATCTTTGTCCAGTTTAGAAACAGAGGCAGATGATACTGCTCTTGTCTTCCACACATCACTTTGAAGATAAGTTCTGTACGAATTTCCTTTAAAAGCAACAAAATGATCAAAGGTCCCTGCCTAGACAATGACTCCAACTTACTACCTGTTCTCCAGTTTTTACCTTTGATGTCTAGGCACAAAGGGACCGAGCGGCTCGGGTGGCTTCCGAGGAGGCAGGAGAGGCAGCCCAGTGTGGGGTGCAGATGCAGCCCAGGTCAGCCCCAGCACTGGGACTCTGCAGCTGCTCACTGGGGCCAGTGTTGTCAAGTGACACTATGTACTGTCTCTAGAGGAGGAGGAATGTGAAAAAGTTATCCCCACTATGAATTTCCTTTAAACCCTTAGGGTGCCTGAGGGTAACTGTTGAATAGGGGTTTTTAAATGTAATACAGAGCTGAAAAATTCTACCCCAACATAGCACCCAATATTTAAGTACCTGCAAAAGAAGCCACTCATGTCCTCCTGTCCACCTGTCTGAACTGCCTGCCCCTGGCCAGAGGCTGTGCTCACCTCCGCACCGGGACCCCGGGCCAGCTAGCACGAGAAGCTGCTGCTTGTCCCCTTTCTTTAGCTTCTGGTTGGCCACCCTGTCACTCTAGCTGAGCACACACCCTTCTCCCCAACTCTAACGATTAGGCAGAATTCTTTTCTCCGAGAGCCCCCCTTTTAGGTACTAATGACAGTGTGGGGGCAGAGTGGGAGAGGCCAGTGCCAGATGAGTCCCTTCTGCAGAGGCCTTATGTCTACTGGAGGGCGATACTCCCCCAAGGTGGTTGCCTCTCGCCCCATAAGGACACAGGGCACCCCCCTTCCTCCAGGAACTCCGGCCAAGGGCTGCCTTTAGTCCCCATCCCAAGCTCCTGCCAGTCCCACCTAACCAACGCAGGACAGCTTAAACCCTCGCGAGTTCTTTATTTCTGAGGAAGAAAGGGACTTTCTCTTTCCCAGGAGGCAGAGTTTGATTCAGAAAGGAAGGGGTTTTGTTCATACCAGAACTCACAGAGTCCTTTAGTCCCATCTCCTGGTCCTCCGTGGCGGCCCCAGATGTCTCCCATTACGCCGATGTTGGAGGGTGGCTGGTGTGGCGAACCTTCTGCCCCCTTCTCTGTTGCCAAGGTAGCAAGAGGCCAGTGCAGGCCCGGGAGGGGCAGAGGGGGCGAGGGCCGGCGAGGCGTCGTCAGTGGAGCTCACGGCAGTTTTGAAATGGAGCAGCCACCCTCCCTCTTTGCATTAACACGCTCTGTTTGCCTTACAGGGACCTGCGTATCAGCTGCACGTAAATACCAGAGACACACTTGCCCGACTAGAAATGGCAGAACTAGTGCTTTTTTTCCCAAAGCAGAGACTAATACCCCTGGATTAAAAAAAGAACATAAACAAAAAAGAAAGTACCACACATATTGCACTTTTTGCTGAATGAAATTTTTACCTCACGTTCATTTCACCAAAGTCTCTTCAGAGGAGCCTGGTTTACAAAGTAATAAAGCTAATGATTATTATACAGTAGTGTACACACTGCTAATGTGAAACAGACTGGAAAGAAAGTCGTTCTTTCAAAGCAGCCTCTCATAAAAAGAGAGGTACGAAGCCTTCTTAGTGTTACTTCAGTATTTGTGAGGAGAAAACGGCTTGGCAGCTTACACAGGTCACTAGTTAGGGGACAGAGCAACGGCAATGATCAGACAGGGCTGGGAAAACACCTGATTGACCAACAGAAGCAGTCTCCTCTCACCACCTTACGTTTCAGTAAATACAGATCGTTAGGGAATTTATTGATTTCTGCTTGAAATAAATGAGAAAAACAAACAGGAGCTTACAACACAGGTCCGGCAGGCGGGTCACGCACTGGCCAGGCGAGTGCCCGCGCCGCTGGTCTGTCGGTTCCTACCATACCTGGCCCTGCTGGTGCCTCCCCATGTCTCTCTCTGGGCCCTTTAACCTTCCAACAGCCTCGCCGCTGTCTCTCATCTGTCAGCCCGCTTGTCCTGCCATAGCTCCGAGGTTTCCCAGGCTAAGTGGCTGATGGCCTTGCCGGGAGGCAGGTGTTTATGCCAATCTGTAACTGTGCCATTCCTGCGACTCTGAAATGAGCGGCCTGGATTTTCAATCTGGAAAGCGTTTTAATTTTATAAATATTACAGCGCTTCTGTAGTATATTTTGGGAAATATCCTTCAGCCTAAACAAATCAAGCCCTATTTTATAACTGGCTTATTTTGCAAAACCTTAGAACAGATTAGAGATCTTAATGAAAGGATCTCTTAAATGAAACGATGTGATCTATTTCACGAAATCATCAATCTTAAGCATGAAGGAGAATAATCCATAGAAGGAACATCATTCTTCCTGGATTTTCACTGCGTGTTGCTAAATCACAGCATGACAGTCCTCCACACCACCCTTTCTTGCTAACACCCAGAGTCCAACCCCACGCAGAGAGCCTCTGTGAACGGGCCTGGCGCCAAGTGGAGCCGGTGACAAGGATGCTCCAGTTACCAATGCTGGGCGGGGCTGGGCGGGGGCCGGAACGGAACTCCTTAGACTTTCCATGCTTCTCCTCACCTGCCTGGACACTTACTACAAAGAGGAAAGGCAACTTAAAGGTGTGTTCTAGATGCAGCATCACTGGAGTATCTCTCTTCTTTGTGCTTTAAGGAAGATGCTTTGTGCTTAGCGCATTCATCTGCTGATAGACAAGCCGTTCTAAAGGACAGAAACGATAGTCTTTGTAAATAATACTGAATTTGTAACCCTTGGATGTTACTGTCCAAATGACAAGTTACTCATTACGTCTAGGTATACAGTTAACTAGCTGTAGGATCTAGTTTTTACTTACTCTGATGAATGAATTGTAAGGGTTAATTTACTAGTAAGATAATGTGTTTGGCAGATGATCTGCTTAAATGGTTAACACATCTGTGGTTTTTGAATATTGCTGTAATACTTGAACATTTCATTACAAGTCAAAACTTTACGAAAATTAAGAATGCGATTCCCACATGGTGGAAAACAAACTCTGAAGTGACTTTGGATTTAGCATTGACATCAATGGAAAACTATTGGTTTCTACAGAAAAGAAAGAATTAAAGCATGATCTGGGGGAAAAGGCACAGCACTACCACTTCACATGGGAGATCAAAGTTCATTTGTCTTGTCCTTAAAATTGCTAAGCCCTATATGAAACTGTCCAAATATACAAAGCTCAAACTACTAGCAACATAGAGTGTAAAGTCAAAGTAGTTATTACATTTTAAAAGAGACGCCAGGTCCTCTAAAGACCCACTGCTCGAACCAGAAGTCTCCACAAGGACTGTGCAGGGAGAGCCCGTCTTCCCCGGCCCGGGGCTGCTGCTCCTGACGGCTTCTTGAATTTGTGCCCCCAGTCTCCACTGCGGTGGGTCTCTGGTTCTACAGGTGACATCTTTGGAGCCAAGTACACTCTGACGTTCTGTAACCCAGGGCACCTTCTGAAGTGGTGTGTCACCCGCTCCCAGGGGGAGACGACCACTGGTCTCAGGGGTCAGTACCAGCCGTTATGTAGTGGCCCCTGAAACAAAGCTCACACTCTACTGCTTTGCAATGGCCTCAGGGACAACTTGCCTCAGCAGCTTAGAACTTAGGATTCAATGACCAAGTACACTGTCCTTTATTTCCTGTGCATCAAATTTCATTATGCGTTCTTGATCTGCCTTTAAGCAACATGTTGTTGCTTGGCTTCAGTGAAAAATATATTGCCTTTTTTTTTGCCCATATACAATGGCACACATTTTTCCTGCGTTCACCAAGGTCTCCCTCGATAACGAATTGGTGTAGTTCTGCATAAAACCTGGGTCTGGATGCCTTCTTCGTATAAAAACATTTTTTGGTGCCTCCCGTGAGAGCTTGCTCCACTTGACCTAAGGGCGTGAGCTTCCGCCTACAACTATGTTCCAGCACTTGCCACAGAAAACTGGTGGGACAGAGGCAGGAGGAAGCAACATCCACCCGGCCAGGCCCTCTGATTCCAGTTGGGTGACTTGATTTTTTCCCCATTAGGGAGAGGGCAGGAAAATAAGCTTTAAATTTAAAAGGCTGGAATACAAATAGAAATACTCTTCCTTTACTTGACCCGCCTTACTTCCTGTGCTGAGGTTAATTTACCAGGACGTAACCACTGTGCTGTGGGTCCACAGCCTCTAGCATTTCACAATCGAAGAGTCCAGGGAACTCAGAGAGGGCTAGAGGGTCGTAGCTGGAGGGGGCCTCCTGCGGTCCTGAGCTCCTGGGACAGTCCGGAGCTGCCATGCCGCTCTGCTGGGCTCCATCCATGGGGTACTGACAGGCAGTGGGATAGTCTGGCTCAGGGGAGGCAGCGCCTGGCAGCTCACAAGTCTGATAGGAGAACTGTAAGGGCGCTGGGGCAGCTCCCGACTGTTGTGGCGGTGGTGGCGGCGGCGGCGGCGGTGGCGGCTGCTGCTGCTGCAAGTGCACGGGCAGCGGCGGTGGAGCCCGGGGACCAGGCGAGGAGGGCAGGGGCTGCAGCCGCATCTCCTGGTACTGGCGGAGGAAAGGGCTGTATTGCATTTGCTCTGAAGCAGGCTCCAGGACGGGGCTCAGAGGCTGGGTCAGGCTGAATGGCGGTGGCTGCTGTGATGGCGGTGGTGTCTCCTGGTGGGGCAGGGGCAGCTGCTGACTCTGCTGTGGGTAGGAGCTCTCCGCTATTTGCATCTGATTAAAATACGCCTGCAGCTGAGACTGTTTCTGGAGGAAGAGTCGCTTCTGTTGGAGTCTAAATGACAATACCGAAAGAAAGAATTTTAAATCCTCTTCAGTGACGGCCATTTTAATGTAAATCCAGTATCAGTCATTAGCTTTAGTCCCCCACCTCTCTCTTTCCCGTGGCAGAAGAAAACAAAGTAGGGGTAGGAACCAATCGTGTCTGGTTTCCTAAACCCCCCATTCTGACCCCTCGGTGCTAAAGTGAACACTAATTCATTTTCTCTAATACTCTGAGTTTTTCTCCCTATGAAGCAGGAGGCTAATTTCCCATCTGGAGTGATTCAAAGGTGTGGTGACACCTTGGCTTCTGTGGGTGTCTGGAGGTTGATGGATTAGGTAATTCTACCTTGGCCAAGCGGCTTGTACTAGTGAGGCCTAGGGCAGGAATACTGCA
Organism: Equus quagga; assembly: GCF_021613505.1. Classification (NCBI taxonomy): domain Eukaryota; kingdom Metazoa; phylum Chordata; class Mammalia; order Perissodactyla; family Equidae; genus Equus; species Equus quagga. The sequence goes on along the minus strand of NC_060280.1, from coordinate 60,266,078 downwards.
AGAGAGGACGGAGGCCTTCCCTGCAGTATAACCCACTTAAATCGCATGAGCTCGTGGATTCTGAAAGCATAATATATTCACAACCCAAAGGGGAAATGCCAGACGAAAAGGAAAACAAAGCACATTTGGGGCTGCTATGTCCTAAAAGGCCCATGTTCCATGGACGCTGGAATATCTGCATTGACGATCAGGTCTTGACACCTATTTTCCTAGTAGAGGCAAACACCTGGGGAAAAGGACAACACATCCAGCATTCTTAAGTCTTCCATAAAGAAAGTGACTTCTTTGGCCAAAGACCCCTTCTCACCTGTGTTCCTGCAGCTGCTGTTCAAGGCTCCTCGGTGGTTCTTTACAATAAAGCTGACAGGTGTTCTGGGCTTTTGACAGAAGGCTGGGCTTCTGGAAGAGCAGAAAAATAATACAAGCATGACAATATGTTGTTATCCAGAATGCAGTCATTAGATTGTAGTTCTGCCTAAAGCATGAAGCCAAGTGTGTCCTCCAGAACCCACGCAGAGTGAATGGACTGCCACCTGCGCACTGAGACCCTGGCAGAGCCCGTGGCCCTGCAGCATTGGGTCAGCAGGCCTGGAGTGCCTCAGCTCTAATCTACTTCAGTTTTCCATTTCTAAAAGTCCTGTAAGACTGTGAGGTTCACAGAGATTAAAAACAATGAGAAAAGTGGAGTTAAGTCTTGATAGCAAAGGCCACAGTACCTGCTGAATGAACGAATGATTCATTCTTTTTTTTGAGGAAGCTTAGCCCTGAGCTAACTGCTGCCAATCCTCCTCTTATTTCTGAGGAAGGCTGGCCCTGAGCTAACATCCGTGCCCATCTTCCTCTACTTTATATGTGGGACATCTACCACAGCGTGGCTTGCCAAGTGATGCCATGTCCGCACCCAGGATCCGAACCGGCGAACCCCAGGCCACCGAAGCGGAACGTGTGCACTAACTGCTGTGCCACCGGGCCGGCCTCTGATTCATTCTTCATGGGATCTATGTTGTATCATTTTTAAAGATTTTTCGGGCACCAATGTAGAAGAAAGTTGATATTAAAATTTTGCTGACTTGAGATTTCCATTTTATTTATTATTCATTAAGAGGCATAACATTAGAAGCAAAGAAGCCAGGTTTCCCTTCCTACCACTCAGTGGCATTGTCCTTTCCTGGGGCCTGAGGACAAATCCTTTTTTGCCGCCAACACAGAGCATAAGGCTAAGTCTCAACATGTTTCTAGAAACTACAAGTGCAGAGTTGAACCTACCTGCCTATAAGGAATCAAGCAGCTACCCTAAAAAAATACCAAGCAAAATGGGCTTCTGCTGTGCAGAAAGGCAGGTTCTGGATGAGTGGAGTGAGCTGGGGTGACAAGGGGAGGCTCCCACCTGGAGTCTGTGCTGCAGGTACTGGGCTTCCAGGCCTTGCCGCTGGGAGAGCTGAGGACGCACGCTGGTGGCGAGAGCAGACACGCTTTTCTGCTGTTGAGAAACTTCCTCCTGAGGAGCAAGGGGTGAAAATATTTTCAGTTCTCCGTGTGGGAGAAAGTTTCAGTTCTCAGTTTAAGCACCTTGGGAAACGTCCAGAGGAACTCCAGCTCTGTGGGCCACGACACTCCAAGCTCTTGACACAGCTAGTAGGCTGAGGGTTAATCACGCTGCAGAAAATTTACACAGGTATCATCTGTAGTAAACGATTACCCAGTCAGTACTGGAGCAAAGGCTCTTGATGTCATCAGGAGGCCACTACTTTCATGTGGGCATTGAATGCTATAATATCCTTGATGCACTGAAAATAGGCTCAAAATGAAATTTACTGGATCAACAATATTTTTCTGTGTTTTTAGCATAAATAATCCACTTGTAATAGTTAATGAAGTGATATCACATCAAAGGTAGTGGCAACAAGCTTCTCATTTCTGTGAAGTTTACTCTTCTTAATTTTTATGTGTGTTGGGGGGGCAGTTCAAGGGAGACTGTAAGAGCTAATTCATATCAAATCTGCCCTATGAACCAAACAGAGCTTGAGAGCGTCTAGGCCTCCGTGCAGTACTGATCCCCCAGGGCCAATGCGGGTGTGTCTCACCCATCAGTGGCAGGTGGCAGCAACAAGGAAAGCTTTCAGGCTGTGGGCTTCCCCAGTGAGCCTTTGTGCTCTAGGACTGGAGTAAATCCTCTAGATGAAACAACATATCTTCAGGACAGACTCACGCCTCATCGTCAGCACTGTGGGAAGGGTCCAGGGCACCCACCTGAGGGGAGCTGCTGGCCAGGTCTTGGAGCTGAGGAGCAGCTGAGGCCAAGTTAGGGTCTGCCTCCGATCCTATTTGTTCATACAGCAACTGCACTTTATTCAACTCTAGGATTCCTTTGGTTCTAGCCAGATTTTGAAGATGTTGTCTAAATGCTACAATTCCTGAAAGAAAGAATAAGGACCAAACAGTTTAAATAAAACACAAGACCTTCCAGTGACCACAGGTGTAAAACCAACACGGCAACAAACCCCCTCAAGTCCTATAATATAAGAGTTTTAAAAGCCAGGAGAGGGCAGTCAGTCACCTTGGGTGAGGGAGGTGTCTGACGCCCTGCGGCCCTCTCTGAAGCTCACTGGCGACCTGTTGTGGGCCTCTCGTTTCTGGGAGCTCAGAGCCTGCATGGCCGGGTTGGCGGGTCTCAGGCTTATGAAGGGAGATGTCATGCGGGGTGATGGCTGATTGGCTAACATGATGTCCTTAAGCGGAGGGCTGTCCTCAAGGAAGTTCAGGTCCCTCTGAACAGACCCCATATCATACTCAGAGTCCACACTGTCAAGGGAGGGGTTGTCACTCATGGAGAAAATTTTCCCTTTAAGAGAAAAAACAAAACAAAACAACAGTTATGACCAACAGCAAGCAGCATCTCCTTTGAACATGGGATTCAAAGCATAACCAGCTTGAGTTTCCACAGCTGCAGTGTGCTTAATCTCCAACCGAACATCTTTTCAGAACCTTTTTACAGGGCAATTTAATCAGCTTTGAATTTAATGGGGAAAACACTCCAGAACCTGGACCCATACAACCTCTGCCACTCCCAAAGAGCCCGAGTCCTCGACACCTCACACGGCACTCGCATGAATCCTAGGAGTTAGGGGAGCCAACTCAGAGATATTTCATCTCTCTTAGCTGCCGAGCAGGCCTAAGCCTACAGCCTGCTGAATGTGGTCTGTACAGGATAAAACGTTCACTGTATTTTAGAAACTGGCTGGCATCGTTACTGTTTTTTGGAGACTGGAATATGAGTTGCTGCTGTGAAGCCTTAACCCAGTGCTGACGGGCGCTCATACCTGACCCCGGCATTACCACCAGCTGGTTGGTCACTTCCGACAGGGTGTGCCGTCTCTGCCCACAGCGCGTGGACTGGAACGCGTCAAAGGCCTGACTGGGGTCTTCCTCAGCCTCTCCTTCTGTCTCCAACCCTTCATCAATGGAGGTCTCCATCATGTTGCTGGGCAATGACTGGCACCCCTTCCTCACCAGCACAGGAGGCACAGGGTCCAGCAGACAGCCATTTACCTAAACATCAGTGTGAGAGGAAACTATAAATTGCTGCTCTGCTGAAACACTAGAAAATCCACAAAGGAAAAAGTGTCGACTTGTAGCAAGCTAGAAGTTAAGTAAAATATTAAAAATGTACATATTTGTTACCAATGATGACACGCAGATTAGAAGTTGAGGCAAGTCAACTGCAGCTTAGAGACAGAAGCCCATTATGACCCAAATTGGCACTGTCTCCCAGGTTTCTCTGAGTCACCGTCATTACAATAAACAATTTTTTTAGTGGTTTCCAGATGAATAGGGGTATATTAGCTTGAGGCCTACCAGTTATTTTTTTTAAATAAGGGAGACAAAGAGGGGGAAGATGAGATTTAAAAAAAAAAAATACCTGTATGGCTCATAACTAAGAAAAGAGTAGTCACCAGCATTCTTCTCATTTTCAACCACAAAACATACTGGAAGGTTCTAGACATACTTTTATGTTCATAATTTAAGTACCTGCCCATTTGATTTAGTCTTTAATTGGTTCTATGTGCCCGAGGAATGGAAAAAAAGGATTCTTTAAAGACAGGCTGATACCACAAAAAGGATTGAAAAAAAAAAAAAACACCCTCAAGTGGCAAACAGCCAAAGCCTTCCATTATAGAGTAACAAATGACTCACAGGCCCCAAATTCCAGCGGAGGTTAACGAGCACCAGCACACCGAAGCCTCTCCTCCAGCAACACACACAGTATCTACGGTTCTCTCCCACAGGGCTGAGCTCAGCACAGCTCCTGAGCGAGAACTCTGCCTTCCTACGCAGTTGCCAAGCAAACCACCTAATGGCAGGCAGAAACAGCAGACAAAGGGGAGCTGTGGTTGCCAGTTCTTCTGGCTGGTAAAAGCCCCAATGGGGAGGCAATTATTTACCTCATTACCTTAACTATTCCCCCGTGGAAATCAATGCGTTTTCTCCTATGAATAGCTGCTCAGGAACAGCCAGTCATAAGACGCTGAGTTCTCAGCAGTACTTTCACCTGGAATACACTGGGTAGAGCTATTGTTTCCTTTGGAAGCAGGAGAAGCTCATGTATGTGAGAGGTGACGTGGGACATCCCTGTGCCAGACACAGGAAGCTTTCCTCTTATGGCAACCAATCTGAAGGCACCGCAAAGCCCTTTATTTGGAGAGACAGACTTGGGTGACTCAGATCTTTGTTTGGTTGGGGGAGGGGACAGTTATTCCATAAAAACTGCTCTGGGGCTGTAGCCATTACTTGGATAAGGTAGCTGACGCATTGTAGGGCTTTAAAGTGACGAGCGGTCATTTAAAAGGAAGAGTGGCAAATGCTCTCCTCCCAGACTAAGACCAATCTTCCCTATGGCACCAGAAAACAAAAACTCTGAAATCTGGCCAGCAACTTATGCTGCCCCTGGCCCTTCCTCACATAAGTGTTCCCTTTTTGATACACTTCATAATTTGCCGTAGGAAAGAATGGCTGCTTGGGAACTTATATTCATACCTCTAGGTTCCTTAACTGTCTACTAATACAATTTTCTAGGACTAGCTAGGGATGATTTAGAAATGGGTAAAGTAGCAGAGAAAAGACTGTTAAGTAAGTATCTACTGAGCATCTTTACACTTACAGCCTACGTCAAAATTTTCCCAGATATTTCTTGCAGTATAGCCTTACAACCAGGTTCTTTTTTTCCTTAATAGAGACAAGTCATCTTTTTCTGAGTACTCAAAAAACCTTGCAGTCCCCTTAAAATTTATAATTTTTTCTTAAATTGTCTGCTTACAAATTTACCTGCTCATCTAGACTACAGGAGAAATTATGTCTTTCATTTAAAAATGTTTGAATTCAATTTTATCCTGGGACAGGTGGAAAACAATGATCTGTTTTTTCAGATGATGTCTGATGATTAAATCAGAAAGAATGTGGGAGCCTGCTCATAGTTAATAGATGTGAACATCTTCAGCTATAAGTTCACTTGCGGAAACAGGTGATAATCGTGCCACCCTTGCCTACCAATTTACCCAGGGACTTGATATAACAAATTCAGCTCTGGGATTGTGTGACTGAAATATTGGGCTGATTTACTTAGGTGACCTAAACTGCTAGACATAAGAGCTTTTGCTCTAGGAAATAATCTAAGCTAACTGTAAATTGCAGGACTTCAAAATACAATGTGGGTAAAATGTACACCAATACGTTGTTTTTGTCTTTCCTTAAAGCTCAATCAATCACTTCACTTCTAATAAGAGACTTCATATGCACTAGGTAGTATACACACAGAAGTCAAACTCTCAGAAACTCCGTCACTAACTGATAACACCCTTGACTCTACCACAGATACAAGATTCTAGCACAGGAGATTGGCAGACTCTTCTGGACTGAATGTTTGTGTTCCCCCGGAAGCCATATATTGAAGCCAACTGTGGCAGAATTTGGAGGTGGGGCCTCTAAGGAAGTGTAGTTAAAGGGGTCATAAGGGTGGAGCCCTGATCCAGTAGGATTAGTGTCCTTATAAGAAGACACAGCAGAAAGCTCTCTCTTTCTCCACCTGAGCACAGAGGCAAGACAATGGGAGGACACAGTGAGAAGGCGGCCCTCCAGAAGCCAGGAAGAGTCCTCACCGGAAAGCAAGTTGACCAGAACCTTGATCTTGGACTTTAGCCTCCAGAACTGTGAGAAAATAATTTCTGTTGTTGAAGCCACCCAGCCTACGGTATTTTGTGATGGCGGCCCAAGCAGACTAGTACAACAGAGTAGCACACAGTACTAGTCAGTGAGCCTGGAGGCTGGGAATATGCCTTCTTTAATTTGTGTCCTAAGTGTCTGACAAAGTTTGGCATATATGGAGGCGGAGCTGTAGGCTCAAATCTCAGTTCCATGACTTATTAGCAAGGTGCTTAACTTCCATAAAGCTCAATTTTTTTTCACTTGCAAAATAGGAGTAAAGTTGTCTGAGAGGATTAACTAAAATACTGTATCTATTATTATTATTTCTTGACCAAAGAGAATCCTTTATAACAATAAAAATTTAAAAAGCATGAGGATATAACTACAACATTTTCTTTTAAAGCATCTTCACCATCATGAGGCAAATTAAAATAAACAACCAGGTGAGGAAGGAAAGAACTGGATAACCTCAGTACAGTCAAATATTTAGACACAAGGATATTCACCTGAAGCATATATAAGCACGTAAAAAAATTAAAGTACGTGATGTCCAAAAATAGGAGAGCAGTTAAGTAAGGGTACATCTAATACAATATATTAGGCAGTTGTTAAATACACCTCGGGCTTTCAAAGAAGATTTCATGATATGGGGAAAATGCTCATAATGTTATATTATGTAAAAGCAAGACACAAAATTACATATAATACAATGCCATTTTGTTGTAACTAGTCTATCTACTTCCCGAACCACCCTACACTCACCCACCCACCCACCTACCCATCTATCCGCCCATCCATTATCCATCCATCCATATATAACCAACTCTAAGGAAACATGTCAAAATATGCTTGTCTTTGGGTAGTGGGATTATGGATAAATTAATTTTTTCTTATTCCCTTCCTGAGTTTTCCATGTGTGATTCTGATTGGTTTTATTTTGTTTTCAATTTTAAATAAAAACATTCAAATTCAGAAGTAAAAGTGCAATTTCTCCCCTTTACAAAGTAGCCTTAGAGGTTAAGACCATTAAGAGGTTTTGATATACGTCCTTTTCAGACCTTCTCTTATGTATACTACCTTTAAAAAAAAGTACTAAAAATGTAAACAGACATGGAACACCTCTATTACACTTGCATTTTCACAGTTTAGACTCATAGTTCCCTTCTGCTATCCAGCTATGAAGATAGTAACTTGGGAATCCTTTTATTATAATCTCTAATAAAATGTTAAAAGTGACTGAAATGTGTGTGTGTGGGTGTGTATGTAAAATTCATCATTCCCAAAGAAAGCCTCAAAAGAGAAAGACTGATCCCACAGGGTTAGCACATCTGCCCAATGGTCTGTTACCTGGGGGTCTCAGCTACTGGTCAGAGTTGGGTGACTGTCTCAGAAAGGTGCTATTTTTTGAAGTCGGGTTCAAGGAGAACCAGAAACCAACACTTCAATGCAGATTCCCTAAGGGACTTTACTGATAGTTTTAAGTTGAAGACTTCTGGGAGGGAAGGAGAGGTGAAATCTTTGACACACAATACCTGCCACCAACTGAGAGCAGAAATAAATGAGCAATACATGCAGTTAGGAAGCATCTTTTAGAAGACAACAAATGGGTGTTATAGTGAATGCATATGAAGCAATATGAATAACAAAGGAATTGTATCTTTGATAGTTTTGTGTTTGTCCAGTTATTTATGGGCCCCAAAGAAAGAGGTATAGAGAAGGCAGAGGGACAGGCATTTTTGCTGACATAAATGAAATCGGCCACAAATAAGACAAGTGGATGTCTATGGCCTGACTACGTGCCAGGGTGGCACTGCCAGTGTGGGTGGCCAGTTCCAGCGTGGCACTGCTTTTCCTACAAATGCAAATACACCATCTATCTCTGTCTATATCTTTCACAAAATCATTCATTTCCTGTCTGTTTCCTAGTTACGGTAACAATCACAAGCTTTAAAAATAGCTTGCCCTATATAATACGGCAGCCAATGCCCAATCTGTGTTTCGGGCCTGATGCCCTCACAGACAAGCTTTTAGCAGACTGCATTTTAATTTTTTCAAGGGAATTAGATCTTAAATGAATTATGTTGCCCCAATTTATGCCTAAATTTCTGGGTGAGAATTTAGTAGCAGTTTATGAGGTTACTGAACATGCTAGGCAACTACAGGCAGAGAAAACAGACTGTCCACAGGAAGTAGCCTTGTCCTCAGGGGCATGGACACTAACTCCTTGTGGTTAGCAACTTGGCTTAACACCTGCCTGTGGCAGCCCAGGATCAAGCCGCCTTGACTACGTTCTAGCTCAACTCATTATTTAACTTCTGAATCAGCTCTACCTCCAGAGCTCCCTGTTTCTGAAAATGGCACTCACCCTCCCCATCATCTAGGCTCGAAATACTATCAGTTTGGACTTCTCTCTGGACCCTAATATTTATCGATTTTATCCATACAACCTCATTTATATCATCCCCTCCTCTCCAGTTTCACGAGCACTATGCTAGTTCAAGGTCCTCATCATCTCCCTGCTGGACATATGCTCTAACTTTCTGTTGTCCTTGTCACCAGTCTCTCCCCTATCCAATGCAGCCTATGTAGCCTTCCAGGCTCATTTCTGAAGCACAACATGGCTCATAGTGCTTCCTTGATCAAAAATCTTCAATTGTTTCCTACTACCTTGGGGAAGTCCATTGGAAAAAAACTCTCTTTGACCATGAAACACATTCCCACGTTGAGAACCTTAGCCTAGAGAAAAAGTCTACATCCCTTGGCTTGCCGTTTGAAGCTAAGGTATTTGTCTTTATGCCGTACGACACCCCGTCACATGCCCTGCTCCTCAGGCGCACTTAGCTGCTGCTCTGACTTAGATGGACTGAGGCTTCCCTGATGTTTGCTGTTGCTCAGGCTCTTTCCTCCACTGAAATACCACTCCCAAACCAGGGAGTGATTCTGCCCCCTTCTCAATTCCCAGCTCTGACAGTTAACCCAAAGACTTTCCTGATCAAACCAGCTAAAGCAACTCCCCCTGCTTCCTCCTAGTCTTGCAGCACTTTGATTTATAGCTCTTTAAGGGACCAAGTATATTTTATTAATTTATTCAACACCTGGCACACTGTCTTTAGTTATGCATCCTGTCTCTTCTGCTGGACTATCAACTTTGAGGCAGAACTCATGTCTGACTCATCTTTTTAATACCCAAAGAGGCTAAAAAGAGGAAACCAATATTTCTTTGAGTATCTACAATCTGCCTAGAACCTCACACACATTATCTCAATTAATCCTCACAACACTCTCATAAAGTTGGTATTCTCATTTTACACAAGAGAAAACAGAAATTCAAAGAAGTTAGTCACCTTGCCCAAGCCTACAGAGCTAGTAAAGTAGTCTATTTTGAACAGACTCCAAGACCTGCCCATTAAGAAGATCCCCTGTACAGGACTTGATGCTAAGTATATAAAACATATATTATAAGTTACGTAAACACCCATTAAATGAGAGAAGCTGTCATCTTCCATATACCAAAAGCCAACTTTATGCAGTATACCAGGATAAACTCATCTCCTTTAAGCATGTTCAAACTGGACAGAAAAAGATGTTTAATTGACCAAAAAAGATGGCCCATCATTTTGCAGCTGCAGCACACGTGGCAGAAGAGAGGCAATAATAACATAGACAAAGCTCAATTCAGCGTAAGAGTTGTATTTTTGTTTTCAGAATTACAATTTGTTTAAAAAAACAACCCAAAACCTATGAGGATCTAGAAACTTGAAGAGAGAAGGAACTGGTTAAGGAAAGAGGAAAAAAAAAAGATTTTGAAAAGTCATAACAGTTGTAACGATAAGATGGTGATGAGAGCTGAGTTTAGCTCTGGATGCTTCTCTCAGGTTTTCTGCACAAAAACAACACTCTTGAGTGACTTGAGGAAATGACAAAGTTCAACAAAGCCAAAGTACAACACTCGTGGGCCAAACTGAAGTCTCCAGCCAACCTGCAAGTCTCTCAAAGACATTGGTACCTTTGGAGTGTCAACACACTCTTCTTCCATGAAGGCTGCTTCCGCCTGACAGCCCGAGGCTGGGAATGGGAAGGCCTCCACATTGGACGTCTGTGGGAGGAGGGCAGATCGCATCAGTCGCACATTCGGCGAATGCATGGTCACTGGGAGCCCCACCGTTTGTGCCTGTAAATGTGGCAAGAACAGATAATTTGGGAACATTAATGCTTTCTATATAAATATACAAAATTCTTGGAATAAAGTCATTCTTCCTGGTGTAATGAAAGGATAATTAGCTATTTGTTGAAAACTCCAGAAAAGATTTGATACAGTATGTATATGACACAGGTAACGATTTGAAGCAGGCTCAGCGATCCACTATTCTCAGATAGGTTGTACAGAATTTCACTCCTCTTCCATGATGAGGCGCATATTACACAGATGACAAGAAAGCTAGTCTTTGTAAGGAATCTTAGAACACTCTTTTTTCCAATTTAACAAACATATATTGTCTATATCCTTAAAAATATTACCCGGGAAAGATATAAGGAATAGAAAAGTCACGGCCTCTAGGAGCTCAAAATTGAACCAGGGACAGAAACATACACAACTAACTATAAATACAAAGCACACGGCAGTAAGTGCCGTCTATCTATCTGCTTTTTTTTTCTGGGGTGGGATGGTACATATTTCTTGGCAAGGGTGTGTGTGAAAAAGGAGGAAAAGAGAAGCAGCAGTTACTTGGAAGTGACAGGAATGTCCTTCTTTCAAGGAGAGGCACAGCCTGCTGGCCCATGTAAAGAGATGCTTACGGCTGAGCAAGTTATATTCCTGAAGTCAACCTACTATAGAAAGCTCCTGATGGTTTAAAGTCCATTCTTCATCTCTTGTTAAGAACTCTAAGTAAACAAGCTTTACAAACTCTTCTTTTAAAAAATCATGTAAAAAAGAATCTTCCTTTATGACACTTTGCAAGGACTGATTTTAAAGAGGAAACTGTTGGATACTTGTTTCCTCCCCATTTCTTCAAAACTAGCAGAATGATTTATTAGATGCCTTTTGAATGTAACAAACATTGCAAAACATCTGAGGGAACAATCATCAGACTAGTTTTTCGAGGCAGAGGAGTGGCCTTTTTTCTGCTACAATCACTTCAAGGGATATAGGATGGTGAGTTTTAAATTCAAACAAATGAAAAGGAACAAAGTGGTATGGTTCTAGCTTCTCTTCTCCTAAGACCTGGGTTTGATTCCTGGCTCCATCACTTACTAATTGCGTGAACTTAATCAGGTTACCTAAATTCTCTGAATCTTGCTTTCTTCACCTGTCAAGAAAGGCATAATGCCTACTTCACAGTGAAGTTAGGATTGCAAAGGGCAACATGTAAAGTCCTCCACTCAGCAGCATTAATGCCTCCTTTCTCCTTCTTTCTAAAGTCTTAAAATGATAATAAGATTTAATATAGGAATTAGACTGCAAAATGAATACACAGTTTTGTTCTCAGATACTATAATGGTTCCCAGTTAAAATTTCAGGTTGGTGGTTTTCAATGATGGGGGGGATATGTTAGAAATATACTTTATATTTGAATATACTCTGAAAATATTTAGAATATGCTTTATATTTGGTATATTCCAATATTAACATCATTAGATACACTGCATGAGATAAAGAATAAAACAGCAATAGCAAAGGCTTGGTATTATATGGATAGTAAAAACAAACAAAAAAATACATTGTATACTATTCTGAGTATGATAAAGAAGTAGCTTTTCTTGTATCATCATTCCTCGGGCTTATATCCTACGCCACTTTCGAGGCTAAACAACTTTTTTTTCCTTTCAAGCATTAGTCATTTAATTTTTGTAGCCACCATGTCACGATGCAAAATGTAAACTTCCTAATAAAGTATATTTGATACATTCTTCTTACCTTTATCATCAGCTTTTCAATCAAAGGATAAAACTGAACTTTGACTTCTGTTTCCCAAATTTATTGGACTGCTTCATCTACATGAAAGTAGTCTAAATTATTAAGGCCAAGCATTACCTGAAGATACCGCACTGGAAATGAGACACCAACCTGACACGGACGATGTGTGCTCCTTCTCAGTCCCTGCCCCTATGCCCGTGACTCTTTAAACGGCAGGATCACGCTGTGCCAGACCAAGCATACCACATTCTCCTTGACAACCTTCACATCCAATCTGGACTAGGACTTACCGTAAACTTGGGAGGGACAGAGGAATAACACATTTTACTGTGACAATCACTTCACAGAAAACAGGATGGTAGGTTTTAGAGGTCTGCTTTTTAGGATTCTTTCAATCACTGAGGGGATTAAAAAAGTCTTTTTGGAACAAGGTAGGGTATAAATATTCAAATGGCATGCTCAGCACTACAGAGCTGACTAAAAAACATTATAATAAATAAATGGTTGATTAATATCCCAACGAAGCAGATATTACCAGTTTCTTCAAGAGTGACAATAAACAATGATCACGTCCAACTAATTGTAATGACTTTTTAGACCATGTATTTATTGTCTTGAATCTCTTCTCCTGACTTGTGCTTTCCAGAACCATTAAAATGAAAATAATGTTCTCTCCTATGGGAAAATCTTTACTGCTCCAATAGGAATATGCCTATTATGGATAGAACTGTGCCCCTACCCCATCCATATGTTGAAGCCCTAACCCCTAATGTGACTGTATTTGAAGACAGAGCCTGTAAGAAGGTAATTAAGATTATATGGGGTCCTCAGGGTGGGGTCCTAATCCACCAGGACTGGTGTAAGGACACAGAGAGAAGGTGGCTGTCTGCCAGGAAGACAGTCCTCACCAGAAACCAACACTGACTGGCACCTGATCTTGGCCTTCCAGTCTCCAGAACTCTGAGAAGTTCAGCTTCTGTTGTTTAAGCCACCCAGCTTGCGGTACTTTGTGACGGCAGCCCTAGCAGACCAATACGATGCTTTTTCTTGCAGTGATGGAGGGCAACCTCTAATCAGTAATTAAAGAAGAACTGGAATGAATGATTCATTCTTGTGTATTTACACAGTTGATGGAAAGTTGGAGTGGAACAACTGTTAAAAACCAGTAGTTAGAATTCACAAGAAAAAGGCATGACATCTGCAGTCAATTAGATGTAACATTTTCTGCACATTATATGGCAAACATAAGTATTGTAAACCTATCTAAGACAGGAATCTTACTGTTTTCTAAGCAGTAATACTGGGTACTTTATCACCATACTATATCACCATGCTATAAACTACTTAAGGGCAGGGACTGTTTACTGGGTACCTCTGAAGCCACAGTAAAAGGGACTGTGCCTAGCACATAAGTGCTCTATTTGAACTGAGCTGCTGACATAAGTTAACTAATTTTATCTTTTAGCAATCTTATGAAGTAGGTATTGTTATTTCCACTTTATATTTAAAGACACTAGAGCTCTGAGATGCTGACTTGCTGAAGTCACTCAGCTTTGTATGGAACCCAAGGTCTGCATGATTCCACAGCTCATGTGATCTTTGCATGGGATCGTATTGTTTCCACAACTTCTTATTGCTGTATCAAGTAACAAGTGATTTTCCACTTCTTTAAAAAAATAGTAGAACATCAAAGGATCAAAGGGAGAAAACTTTAAGCACATTTATACTCATAAAAACAGAGAAATCTATTTTTTTTGTGTGTGAGGAAGATTGGCCCTGAGTAACATCTGTTGCCAATCTTTCTCTTTTTTTTTCCCTCCCCAAAGCCCCAGTACATAGTTGTAGATCCTAGCTGTAGGTCCCTCTAGTTCTTCCATGTGGGATGCTGCCTCAGCATGGCCTGATGAGTGGTGTGTAGTCTGTGCCCAGGATCCAAACCAGTGAACCCCGGGCTGCTGAAGTGGAACGCATGAACTTAACCACTCAGCCATGGACCTGGCCCTGAGAAATGTATTTTTTAACAAGTTCAACACTAAACATTAGAATGCAAAATCTTGTAGGGAAGGGAGCATCTTCTTCAGCACCAGTGCTTATTGCTTAGCATCCAGAAAGCAGTCAAGACATGTTTATGAGGGAGCACTGAAGACTTCTATTTGAATTAGAGACATTTTAAGTCCCCGTAAGTAGCCTTCTATGACACCTTGGTCAATGCACAAGATAAAAAGAACTATGAGGTGCTCAGTAATAAAAAAAATTATCAAACATGAGAAGCTACGTTATATATCTGAATCCCAAGTCAAATTAAACATAATTTGAGGTGTCATGGGGAATTGGCTTCAAGTTTAGATATGAAAGGCAATCAGGTACAATAACACATGTGTGGGCTCAGGAGCAATCATTTACCGAACCCCATTCCCTCACTTGTGTAATGTTTAAGAAGAATAAATAGACTTGGGAGGGAGAGCCTCCTGCAGCACTGGGGGCTTTCCAGCTTCCTATCCTTTTGCCTAGCAGGATTTTCACGAGGGAAGGGGCACCACCACAGCTCACTATTACTATCCAACTTTTGTTGTTGTTAGTGCTGTGCAGACGATTTCGACTCCTAGTGACAGCAGAGCAGAACCCTGCCTGATCTTTTCACGCCAACCTCTCACCTTCTGGCACCATACCAGACAATGCTCCATTGCTATTCATAGGGTTTTCATGGACAATTTTTTGGAAGTAGGTGGCCAGGTCCTGCTTCATAGTCTGTCTAGTCTGGGAACTCCATTGAAACCTGTGCACCGTGGGTGACCCTGCTGGTATTTGAAATACTGGTGGCATGGCTTTCAGCATCACAGCAACATGCAGCTACCACAGTGTGACCACTGACAGACATGTGGTGTGGTTTGAATGGAAAACAAACGCAGGCTGAGGCAGTGAAAGAGCTGAATCTTAACCACTAGACCACCAGGGCTGGCGTACCCCAACTTAAGGATTCTCACTTCATCTCCCTCCTCTCTGTGCTGAAAGCAATACCATTCAACTTCGAAGGATTCCAAGAGTGCTCAAAGATGCTCTTACCCCAATATTTGGAACTTTATCAATACATTATGTTACTCACATTAGTATCAATATTCACATTATTTTATATATTAAAGTATGGAGGGCCAGGCCCTGTGGCCGAGTGGTTAAGTTCACACGCTCTGCTTCGGTGGCCCACAGTTTCGCCAGTTCAGATCCTGGGCGTAGACATGGCACCACTTGTCAGTCCGCGTTGAGGCAGCGTCCCACATGCCCCAACTAGAAGGAACCACAACTAAAATATACAACTATGTACTGGGGAGATTTGGGGAGAAAAAGCAGAAAAGAAAAAGAAGATTCGCAACAGTTGTTAGCTCAGGTGCCAATCTTTAAGAAAAAAAAAATAGTGAATGTATATATTGCAGTAAAAAAAAAAGCATTTATAACAAAGTATACCATTTGCCTACAAAACCAAGGAGATTTTAATTTCCTTGGGTTTTTTTTTCCCACATATTCTGTAGGAACCAATGCAAAATTCTATTACAATCCTCCACATTTTCTAAAACTGCTAACCAGGAAATGCAAAGTCAAAACTCTTTTTCTCTTACTTGCACTTTGAACAAAGCAAATACTCACAGAAGTAGATGGAAACCCTAGTAGATCAAATGACGAACCCTTCCTCTTCCTAACCTCTATATAGATGATCTTCCAACTCTCTTTAGCCCCAGCCTCTCTCCCAGGATCCAGATTCACTCTTCCTTCTATGCAAATAAGTTAAAGGCACCACTATTCTCTCATCCTAGGGCTCAAGAGTGGGGTCATCTCTAACTCACTGTTGTCTCTTCCTTCCCAATATTTATTGATTATTTTATACAACAAACACTTACATAGCACTACTCTAAGTCCTGCACAATTATTAACTAATTTAAACATCATAACATCCTATAATTATCCCCCATTTTACAGCTTGGAAAACTGAGGCACAGAAAGACCTTAAGTAACCTTTTTTTTTTAAAGATTTATTTTTTTCTTTTTTCTCCCCAAAGTCCCCCAGTATAGAGTTGTAAATTTTAGTTGTGGGTCCTTCTAGTTGTGGCATGTGGGACGCCGCCTCAGCATGGCTTGATGAGCGGTGCCATGTCTGGGCCCAGGATCCGAAATGGCAAAACCCTGGGCTGCCGCAGTGGAGCGCGCGAACTTAACCACTCGGCCACGGGGCCAGCCCCTAACTGTTTCAAGGTCACTTTTTAAACTCTTAAGCAGAAAATGAGAGAAGCTGGGATTTGCTCCAGAGTCCTTGCTTTTAGTTAGCATGCTGAGCTGCCTCTCCAAACCACTGCTAAGTTCACCTAGTCTACCTCTGACAGGCTCTTACGCTTTCCCTTCCTTTCTACTGCCACCAGCACGACCTGAGTTCAAGCCCTCAGTAGTTCTCATCTCAACTACCGTCATAATCTCCTAACTGCTCTCTCCCAATTTCTCCTCTTCTCTATCCAGTCTATCCTTGTCAGTATCACCAGATTAATAAGCTTAAAGCATGATATAATTTCATCACTGTTCTGCTCAAAATTCTTCATTAGTTCCTCATTACTTCCTGAATTACAAGTAAAATCTTTACCTTGGCATTCAAAACCTTCATGACATGGCTTCAACTTACCACTCCAACTTTTTCACTTCCCTATGCTTCAATTCCAGCGGGTTAACTTGAACAAGCCCCACACTTGCCCACTGGAGTACTTCTGTTCACGCCGCTTCTTCTGCCTACCGATAATGCCTTCAACTACTGCCTCTCCCTAACAAAGTCCTACACATCTCTGAAGATCTGTCTTAAATGCCATCTCTCCCATGAAGCTTTTCCATTCAGATGCATCTCTCTTTCCTCTGCCTTTAGTTCTTCCACAGCATGTATCCTTCTGTATTTTGAATCATGATTATTTATGATGTTGTTTTATTTTGCTTCTATACTGTAATGTCTCTGAGGGCAATGACTGTGTTTTATACATTCTAACCCCTATAGAAGCTTGCACATGGTAAATTTGCAATAAAAATGTGTTAAATGAAACTGAATATACAGGCTAATTACATTAGTTCTCAACATAAGCGAATGATAAAAAAGGAGAACTCTCTTACAGAAATAAACTGTTTGAAATAAAGTTAATTCTTAAAAATAGGAAGATACTAAAACATTTGAGAATCTGGTGAATGATAGGCAGAAACTTTACAGAAAAACAGTGCAGAGAACGAAATCCTAACCCATTGTCGTACAAGATGAACAATGTGTCAGACATGTGAATAGGCACATGCACAGATAAGACTGTTGGCTAATGGGGTGTTACCTTGGCAACTGTTTGTTCAGCAATGGTGCTAGGCCGACGCTGGCGGGCATCAAGTCTCTGCTCCACAGGAAAACTGCTCCTATGTGATTTCAGGCGCTCCACCAACAAGAAATAAATGGCAGCAAAATGGTTATAGCTCTTGTTCTGCAGAGACTGAAACAGAAAACAAGCGCTGAAGGCAGAGAACCATAAAAACCCACCCAATGATCTACACCTTTCTAAAAAAGGAGGGAAGAAGTCACATGTTCTTAAAAATAGAGTAACAAACAAAGTGTGTGTCAAAATGAAAGCTGTTCCAGAATTTAGAATGGAAGGCATAATTTCAAGTTTCTAGTATTAGTTATATAAAGGGTGATGCCTTTAAATGACTTGATTGGTCCTTTTACATTAACAAGATCCATTCCTTTTTCTGCATTCAGAGAAAACGCCATCATCGTCTCATGGAGACATTCCTCAACGCTGTCCTAAGGTCCCATCTCATGGCTGTAGCTATGATGGAAGGTTGGTTAGCAACCTGAGCCCAGAGGCTCTAATTCCATAGCTTCAACACAAGTCCAAACCATTGCAAACTCTGAAGTGAATGATTAAAGTCTTTGGGGAAATTTCTGGTGATTATTTTGGGCTGGAGAATGACATTTGGATTCTAGATTGAGAGACACTGTGTCTCTGTTCTTAGGTAATTTTTTCCTCTTGTTTTTGCAGTCCCACCCTCTTGAAACCTTGAAAATAAAGTTGCTTCCCAATTTTCACATCCCTTGCCGGCCAGCTTTCCCAGGATGCTAAAGAAACAGAGAAACCACTGCTTCTTTGGCTTCTAATTCCACCTGACAGTCTGCACGGGCGCTGTGCAGGGCACCTCAGATGCAGAGCACTCTCAGCAAAAACCAGAGGCCAGCGAAACTGCACTCACAGCTGCCATTCTAGATCTACTTCAAGAACAAGCACAGAAAAACATCACCGAGCTCATGCTGAGCAAAGCAGGAAAGCCAGTCTGGTTTCACTACGGTTACAACGAAGGAAAAGGCAGCACAGTCTGGAACACTTTATATTCACAAGGGGGCATTTGATGTTCTTTCTAGTTATGCTTCCTTCTTAAAAGCATTGTTTGTTTGTTTTTTTTTTTACTGTTGTGGAGATATTAAAAATATGTATATCCTATGAAATATGCTAACTCTTAAAGGACAGAAATAAAAGCGACAAGCAATTTCTCAGGGTCATGACCCATAATACTTCCAAATCAGGAATCCACCTGTTTTTGCCACTTTCTCCAGTTTACAACCTAAATCTCACTGGCTTTCCTAAACCTGATGCCTACCTTCTTGTTTCCTGCTCAGTCCTCAGCCTGTTCCATATCTGCACGCTGATGTTCCACATAAACTGGTTTCTTACCTACATACACCTTTATGCTTCATCTGAGAAGAAACTTTCTACTTTGTAATTAAGCTTCCATCTTTGTCTTTTCTCAATCCTATATAAACCCTTTCTCGTGAATTTTTTAGCAGATGGGGCAAAGGGAGGAATTTATACATTGAATAAAAGCAAACATAAATAGAGTCTGATGTAATCTTGAGGGAAACCGGAACAGTATGCCCAGGTGCTGGGATGGCATGCTGAAAGACCAGGAGGACAGGTAAGCGTGTGAAATTTCAAGTTCCTAAGTACAACAGAATCCTAAAGTATCTTTAGTCAAATCTCCGAGCACTTTACCTCAATGGTTTTCTGTTGATCTATTCCAAGGCTGTGCATCAATCGCAGAACCTGCTCATTGAACTCCCCAATGGATGGCTCATTTTCTTGCCCTTGTGGATAGAGAGTAGGCCTCTGTACAGGAACTTCTACGAGCATCCATTTATGCTCCTTGATTTGAGCAATGGTTAGCCGTTTGGATGGGTCTAGGACCAACATCCTTCGAATGAGGTGCTCACAATCTACAGGAAACACAATGTTAGAAAAACCATGTAAATCACCTTGCACTTCAGGGTATTTGCTTGACTCATGTGACTTGGTACACTGGCATTAATCTTTGTATCCTCCACAGTGCCCACTGGAAAGTAGGTCAAATGAACAAATGAATATATAAAGGCTACTTATATTTGTCAAGTTCACATGGTGAATGTTGACACAAAATTAACCATCACCATGAATGAATACTTGAACAGAAGGGTGTAGGTCTATCCAATTTTGCACTAAATGAACCTTTCCACTGAATTTCTCAACTGAAAATATCTAGACACAGACTTAGATTTCCACTAGAGGAAAAAACAAGCCTTCTTCCTAGAACAAGCAAATAATAAATGGATCCTCAGTCACTTCTGAGGCTGATATACTAAGGCTATGTATATAAGTGAGGCAAGAGCTCTCCAGTGGACTGTTGCTTTTCTCCATATCAGTGCAGCTGAGAAAAATGTACGTGAAACATTATTTACTTCTGATTACACCAAGAAAACTGCACTGCTGCAACTTTGGGCACTAGCTTATTCTCTGAGCTGACATCATGCTCTTTACTACCCCCACATAAGCTAACCTTGTATCACCTGCTGTGTGCCAGGCACCATGCTAGGTGCTCTATACAGATTAATTTAATCAATCCTCACAACACCTCTATTAGTAACTACTGTTGTTTCCATTTTACAGATTGAAGAAATCGAAGCACAGAGAGGAGATATAACTTGTCATGGTTAGACTGCCAGTAAGTAGGGAACTCAGGGTTAAAACCAGGCAGTCTGGCTCCAAAGTCTACGCAATTAACTACTAGGGCTTACTTCTACTGTTAGTAGGAGCAAAAGAGTTAAGGATGATAACCAAAAACTAAACTGAGGGGTAAACTTAACTGATGCCTACATAACAACCCAATACAAGGACTGGTAGGGATTATGGCATTTCATCTTAATTCAATAGTTTTGCCAGTTGGTTTTAAATTTAATTAAAAAATTTTAATTTGCAACTTCCCCCCAAAGGATATGGGAAAATCCATTTCGTACTTAGAATAAAATGGTTGTGAATCTGTATCTACAAAGTGCTTCTCTAAGTCTAAAATAAGCCTGGGACATTTATAGACTGAGAATAAATGGGAAGACTTGCTGTTCTTAATCTGGGAAACTTTCTGTTTTCAGTTACAAGTAGGAAGGCTGGAACTTCTCTCACCTACATGGAGGGGGTGCTTATTTCTATGGCTTTTAAAGTGACTCAGTCACTTTATTTGGCACCCAAACTCTTGGAAAAAGAGAAGCCTTTGCCTAGGCATTTCACTTGGAGCACAAATTCTGTAAAGCACAATTGTAAGATGAACAAGTTGTTACCTTCTGACATGAAATATGGAATCCGGAATCTTCCTTCTAAAACCCTTTGCCTCAAAATCGGAAGAGTTGGTCCGTCAAAAGGCAGAGCTCCACAGACAAGAACATAAAGAACAACTCCCATGCTCTAGGGAAGAAATCAACGCAATCACTTTTCTCCCGAAAACTTCACACTTTATTTTCCTAAATATCCCTAGGGCTCTTAAAAATCCTATGGACTGAAAAATTCTTGTTTGGATTTACTATTTTCTCAGACTATGAAAAAAAACCCTGAAACCCTAACTACTGCAATAAAGTATCCTATAATAAATACCAAAAGATCTGAATTTAATCATTTTGATTATTACTCAACTTTAATTTATTGCCGATACTAGGATGATTAACATCCGTCCCTAGAAATTGTTTCCTAGAATCTAATTCAAGATACTCTGACTAATTACAATCCAGTGGACAGGGAAAGTATGAACTACTGTCTATGTTTTAGGTACCAAGAGCTTCAAAGATGGGCCAGAGTACCAAGTATTATCATCATAGATGCATTTAACACAGCAAAGCAAAGAAATACCCAAATATCCAGCTGTGGTCCTTCATACTGCTGCCCTTCAAAGACTTCTGGGGCTGCATAAGGGGGGCTGCCACACCATGTTGCCAGCAGTTCACCACTTTTAAAGAAATTTCCAAAACCGAAATCTATTGGGATGGAAATAAATGTTACTTTCATCTATGCTCTCAAACTATACTGAATTTCTCGTAATAAATTTAATAATATGCTCTATTAACAATATTACTACTATTCGCTCTGGGAGGAATGGGATGACATCTATCTTGTGATGTTTCCTTAGCACTTAGCACAATGACTAACAAATATTAAGAATTCACTAAATACGTACTGAACGAATGTGTACATGAATCAAATTTTTTTCTCAAAGTGAATGAGAGACTGGAAGAAGACTTTAAATAATGTATTTTTAAGTCTGAAAGAAAATCCATTGGTGTGGACAATCAAGTTGAATTTGATAATCTTAGAATTTCAATTACTCCATGATTAAGACCATTTATCTTATATGGTCTATAAAGAAAGAAACGAATGAGTAAAACTCTAACATATTTACCTTAATCCAACCAAGTGGACTGGCTGCTCTTACAGCCATTACCCCAGGGTAGCAAGATATATAACCTTTTAAGGCAACTGAGTATAGTGTTTCTGAAGTAACAACTCTCTAAGTGTTGGCCTGTACATCCTGATTTTGGCAGAGACCCATCAGAATAGCTCATTAACAGGTGATGGCCATATGGTCCCAGCCACAGGCCACCTATCACCAGTATCTCTTATCTACTCATTTATGGAATGCAGTGGCATTATACTGTAAACCAGTTAATGGCCTTCCCCTTATGATGTTAGTCATACTGAATCTACAGTCTTGTTATACAGTCTGGAAACACTGTACTAAGATATCTTCAATATGCATGAAAATTACAGCAGAATACCGAATTGTGAGCTCTGGTAGAAATGCAAGCTTGTTCCCTTTTGCTAAGCCTTCACTTAGTCTCAAGTTCTTACTGAACAAACAAATTCCTACTATTTTGCAAGTTCTGGCCATACTGTGTTATGTTGTAACACACTCCTGACTGAAGAACACTGCCTTAGTGACAGGAACTAGCTTTACTCCCAGCTAGCACAGGGCACTGCAGGGATCGTCAACTTTAAGAAGTGCCCCAGGGGGACTGGATCAAGTCTTCAGCGCCAGACTGACTGGCCACGTGACTTTGGATCAGTCTTTGTGTGCCTTGGTTTCCCCATCGGTAAAGTTGAAATAATAAATAAGTGTAGTCAGCAGATTGTTGTGGGAACCAATGAGTTAACATAAACTCACACTCTATTCACATCTTGAGACTATGGCACACATCTGTACCTTAGGTGAAGCATTCTCTCAGCTGTTGATGTAAAAACTGGTGGCAAGCAGTTGTAACAGTAACCATAGTCACAATCCCCAACACCACAGCCTCATGGCGGAGTGCAGTCTATGAAGTCGGGGAGGACTAGAGCTGACTTCCAGTCCCCGTCTAGTTTCAAGTCCCCCAGGGGAAATTACTTAACTTCCCTGAACCTTAGTTTCTGCATCTATAAATGTGGGGATAATCCACTACTCAGATGGGATGCTGTGAGGATTAAATGAGATTAGGAATGTAAAATGCCATAGTAGAAGTGAAATGTCAGCTCTCTTCTACTTATGTGAAGCCATCATTACCAACTATGGCCTTTCAGAGAAAAAGCTCCTGAGAAAATACACAGCAACGGGAGAAAAAGTATAGAGGAGCTTAAGGGTTCAGAAGAGAAAACAGGGGACGTGGGGAAAGAGTCTAAATGTAGTGGAACACTGTGGTCTGACCCTGGCATCCAGGAGCAGGAGGCAATGAGAACTTCTCCCTTCACAAGGTGACTGCAGTTCAGTCCTATACTTGGCTTTCCAAAACAACGGTCAGAGAGGTCTTATCTTCTCAACTCCACCTCTCCGACTAGCCAATCATATCACATCATAACCCATATGTCCATACTGATACGTTTCTAATTTTCTAGAAAAACTACACTCTCAAATGAGTCAAGGACTAGATGTTCAAATAATATTTAAAGAGGAAAATACTAATTTATTAACAAGGAAAAGCACAAGAAGCTCTGGGATGTGTGTCTGGAGATCCTGAAATAGGTGCAACAACTGATGCACTTTAAACCATAATCACAAGACAAGTTTTAGCACATGTAAATTGAGGATACTCTCCAAATAGCATTGTAAAGTTTTAACATCTCAAAGAGCCATTACGTAACTCCTTCATTCTGAACTTCCCTGGACTTCATTCTGAACTTCCCTGGAGTGGAATGAACTCGAGGAGTGGCTGGGACAGAGGCCTCTCAGGAAGGCGGCCTGGCCTCCTCACGGACCCTGGGCTCTCTCACTGGCACATTTCATAGACAAGACGAGAGCAAGAGCTAGGAAGGCATCCCAGTGCCCTTGGTCGCCCACTCTCAACCTTGCCTTTACACATCTAGGACAGAGAAAGCGGCCTGTTAACTTATAAGAAGAATGGTACTGAGCAGATGCTTACTTCTATTTCCTGGAGGTAACTGAAGAAAATTGGAACGTGAGCCCGTAGGAACATTAAACGAAACACTGTAAGACAAACAGGTTCACTAAAGCTATTATAATAGCATATATGCAGACGTCTTCTATAACCTTGTGAAGGCACTTTGTATTTGCAATCATCTGATATATGGGTTAAGGAAGACTTTGGCATTAGGCAGATTTCGGATCAAATCCTGGGTTTTCCACTTAGCTGTGTGATCTTGGGCAAATTACTTAACTTCTCGGAGCCTTGGTTTACTCATTTGCAAAATGGGGACAATATCAACACTTTATAAAGTTATTGTAACTTATACTCACAATAAGTGAGGATATGTAGATAAGTACACATATTAGAAGTAGATAATATATAACACTTTAGGCATGCTATTGAAATACAGTCGATGCTCAATAAACAGCAGCTATTGGGTAAGCTACGCAAGAGAATAGAAGAAGAATAGCCATTCTTCTTCTTCTTGTTTCACTTATCTGTCTTCCCCATCAGATTAAATTCCTTGAGAGTAGAGAAAGGGAAATGATACGTCTGTACTCTCAGCACTTAGCGTGCTGTCTGTAGACAGCAGCTGTTCATTAAAGGTTTGCCGAATGAATATGTTGTCATCATCTCTTTTAAAAGTGCTTACTATGTGCCAGAAGCTGATCTAAGCTCTCTGAAGATGATTTCTTCTGAAAAACCCTACAAGTATCCTTGTTTTAGGAGAAAGTGAGGGCAGACAGTTAAGTACCTTGCTAGAGTTAAGTTGCAGAACTGGAACAGAAACCAAGTCTGACTACAGAGCCCTCCCTGTTAACCACCACCTTTACGTCCTTGTCTGGCACAGTGATAGAGCAAGTTAATAATTGTCAAGTTAAGAAGCAGCAATGGAAAGGCGCTTTAAAATAAAAGCCTTTTTATTTCTTCACAGGAATCTGGGTAATTTGCTTCATTCACAGTCTGTAGCTTTCTGCCTGAAAGTATACAGTAAAATGAGGAGTGAGCAAGAGGGATGAAATTTGAAAATGGCATAGCTATGCAGCATTTGTTTCTTATCGCCATTTATTCAAATGGAATGGATTAATGTTTCATCACACCAACCAAATTCATTCATTCCTTCATTAAACATTTGGGAGCATATGTGTCAACTACCTTGCAAACACAAAAAAGAGAGTCTCATGACAACAGAGAATAATAAAAGACCCCACAAATCATCCGACTTCGGAAAGCATTATGAAAACAATAACTTGGGCATTCCTCTTTTTATGCTAGACCCAGATCCAGCCTGGCCTTGCTAGACAGGAAACATGCTTTCAGTAGAATATCTTCTCCATCTGCAAGTTAACACCTAAAATGATGGCTGCTATATCTCTCAGACATTTTGCTTCCTGTTTCTCTGTCGTAAAACTTACACCATGTAATGCTGGATTCACTTACATACTATTTAACTTTTAATTTTGAAATAATTTTACATTTATAGAAGAGTTGCAACAATACAGTAAGGAAAATTCCCTATCCCCTTCACTCAACTTCCCCTAAGGTTGACATTTTACATAACTATATTAGTAAAATTATCTAAACTAAGAAAGTAACATTGATTCAATACTGTTAACTAAACCATGGACTTTACCAAGATTTCACCAGTTTTTTCACTAATGTCCCTTTCCAGTTGAGGATTCCACAATGCATTTGGTTATCATCCCTCCTTAGTCTTCTCCAATTTGTAGCAGTTTCCCAGTCTTTCCTGAGCACCAACACTACAGATCAGGTATTTTGTAGACTCTCCCCCAGTTTGGATTTGCCTGATGTTTTCTCATGATTAGATTAAGATTACGAATTTTTGGGAAGAGCATCACAGAGGTGAAGTGCTCTTTTTGGTGCATCCTATCAGGGGGTGCATAGTATTACATCTAATTACTGGTGGGATAACCTTGATCTCTTGATTAAGGTGGTGTCTGCTGGGTTTCTCCAATGTAAAGTCATTGTTTTTCCCTTCAATACATCTTTTAGAGGAGATACATTGAGACTATACATATCCCATCTCTCTTTAAACTCTCACTCACTAATTTAGCATTCATTGATGGATCCTGATCGCAGCAATGATTACTGTGGTGGTCAAATGGTGAGTTTTCATTTCCTTCATTTCTTCTACACTTATTAATTACAATTCTTCTTTAAGGAAAAGCTGTCCCTTCTTCCCCTTTTATTTATTTATTAAATCATTTATTAATTATAATATTGTCATGAGTATTTATCTTATTCTTTGGGTTATAATTCAATACTATTGCTACTTATTTTGATGTTCAAATAGTTCTACCTTTGGCCATTAGGAGCTAATTCAGGCAGGTTCTCTCCTTTCCACATGGCCTCATATTTTTTTTTTTTTAAAGATTTTATTTTTTCCTTTTTCTCCCCAAAGCCCCCCGGTACATAGTTGTGTATTCTTCGTTGTGGGTTCCTCTAGTTGTGGCATGTGGGACGCTGCCTCAGCGTGGTCTGACGAGCAGTGCCATGTCCGCGCCCAGGATTGGAACCAACGAAACACTGGGCCGCCTGCAGCGGAGCGCGCGAACGTAACCACTCGGCCACGGGGCCAGCCCCCCACATGGCCCCATATTTTTAAAATTTCATTTTATTTTAAGTACTCCCTTATCTTCTGGCATCAGAAGACGTTCCAGGCTCATCTTGTATTTTCCCTGTCCCAGCCCTGGAATCAACTCCTTTTCCAAGGAGCCTTGGTTCCTTTTACAGACAAATGGTATTTAGAAACCAAGACTAGGACCTAGATGTGCTCATAGCAACTGGGGTATCACTGCTTCTAGGCCCTGTCAGCAGACAGAGTTAGGAAATATATGTATGAATGCTAATCCATGTATATACACACACGTGTATTTATTTTTGTATCTATATGAATATGTATTAGAACAACAACCCATGAGTTCATACTGATACTTCTCACTCCAATCCAGGGTTCAGTTTAACATTATTTTGATACTATTTTATTTATACATGATTGGCTGAGCAACTCTGACAAAATTTTAAAGGTATAAAGAAGTATCTTTACTCTGTAGTAATTTGTCATTTGCGTGGGAGTAATTGTTTGAACTCTCCCTCATAACACACTTTGAATTTGTCAGATCAATCATGATTTTCAAGATTTCTTAAACACATCAGAAAAAAGTAAAATCTTTCTCAAACAACCTTTTAGCTTCTCAATTTTGAAAAAGTTCAATATGAAATCATAAGTTTTAGAAACAAAATAACAACTAGTCCTTCAACACGGTCTATGAGCTAAACTCAAATCCAAAAAACACTTATGTCATGCCTATTTTGGGCTGGGCATGACACCCTCAGTATTTCTGTATATATTATTTCATTTAATGGTGATGACAGCCCTGTGAGGTATGATTGTCCTTCCCTTACAAAGGGGGAAACTGAAGCTTGAAGTGGTTAACTGACTTGCCCAAGGATCTACAGCTGCAAGTGGCTTAGCCAGTATTCAAACTCAGGTCCTTTGAACTTCAAGCCAGGTGTTTTTTTTTTTAATATATCACAGATGTTCTGAGAACACCACTAGTCAAAGCGGTATAATCCAACTTAAAGTTGGAGGTAAGGCTGTCATAAACCCAGGAAAAATCCTTTACATTAAATAGAGATGAAAGATTTTCTAATTTATCCTTCTACTAGCGGAACTTGACAAGTGAGGGCTTTCTCTTCTCTATAATATTGGTGCTATGTTAACAGCATCCTTAATAAATGAATGGATATAATTAAGATTTTTACAAAGTCAATGTCAGAAATACACACCAACCTTCATTTTAGGAAGCTATATTCATTTTAACAATGTATGATGTGTTAAATAGACACATCTTGTCCTTTTCATGTGAAGATGATACACGCTCCCATCCCTACAACACTAATGCACGTACTCTGAGGTTTTACTCTAACGACGGTTTTCAGATTTCCTGATATAGCCATATTCTCTCACCTGGTTTCTGCGTGGCCTAAAATGTCTGTAGAAGAGAGGGCTTGGGGTAGTCTTTAACCACAGAACAGATCAATTACTGTTGACTGACTCTCATGGAAATCAACTTGGCCTCAAAAGCTGAGTCCTCTAATTACTTTTATCTAACTAACCAGTAACAGACTATGGATATATTTGAAAACAGTACTAGAACTGCTATTACTGTTTTCTGCTTTATATTTTGAAAGTGACTGGTTGACCTATATCTTCTTGATAACAAAAACCGATTATTATTACTGTCATCACTAAATTACATAAATTATCAGTGCCCAAACATCATTAGCAAAGGGCCAATGTTTTAGGAATAACAGGGCCTTGCACAGAGTAAATAAGCTGATCCTGATGATCACTGTCTGATGGGAACCAAGCACACTAGAGAATTCTGTTATGTGTGTTGGAACGAGATAGATCAGACATTAGCAAGTATACAAATCACCTGGGGAATCTGCTAAAATGCAGATTCTGATTCAGCACATCTAGGGTTGGGCTTGAGATTGCGTATTTCTAACAAGCTTCAAAGTAATGCTCATGCTGCTGGTCCCCAGACCACTCTTTTGAGTAGCCAGGAAATCAAGACTAAAACAGAGGTTGTGAAAAAGACATAGAAAATGTTAACACAGTTTGTCACTGTTTATTGTTGAAAAATGATTATAATTACTAAATACTTTCAGGATTTCAACTTAAATGACATAAAAACTAAATAGAAGAAGTCATTAGGTAAACTAAGTCATTTTTTAAAAAAGAAAAAAGCAGATAAAACATTGGAAACCAGTCTTCAAGCTAAGAAAAAGTAAACGATTTCCATGAATCAACACAACCAAGGCAATTTTTAATCTCCAGCAGTGTGTTATAATGTCTAATTTATAATTTAAAAAATCCTCCTACAGAGCAGCAGATGGCTTTAGGGTTAAATTTATCTTCACTTCTAAAATTATCAGTAGAATTCAGATATCCAGTCTCACTGAAGAGTCACACATCTTTTGTAATTATTATCACAGGAGCGAAGAAGACAATTATGAGGAAATGAAAGCTGACAAACGAAAGGTAGGAGAGCAGGAGAGACAGGGCTGACCCAGTGCACAAACTGAACACCAGCCACGGCTGACGTCAGTGCTTACTCTGTTGCCCACCGGCGAGAAAAGGCCAGCTGCATAGTTCCCTCCAGACACCAGTCACTCCCTCCCTACCTGACAGCAGGGCACAAGAGCAATCATCACAGCTGAGACGAAATGTGATCCTCTGACCAGTGCGAGACATCTGTTTGTCTATGAGAGTTCCGTGAGCTAAGGAGCAAAAAGTGATCTTCCTCAGCCCAAAATGGAATGGGGAGAGGGGAGAAAGACAAAGAAGTGAAAAGCAAAACAAATCGAAACAAAACCCTCTGAGCTGTCTTCCATATTCCAGGCTTAACGCGCTGCTAGTGCTAAGTAGGCTTGAGGGATAAAGACACGGTCTCATTGTGCTTGCTCCTGCAAAGCTCTTTTTACATTTTGCATAATACGAGTGGCAGGAGGATAACAAATGGAAGACTTCTAATAAATATTTTACCAATAAAACCTGTCTCAGTCTCCCCTACCCTTGTTTGGCTTCAGGGCGCAAAACTGGAATGCCACATAAAGAAGCCCTGTCTCAAGGTCTTCCAGTAAGCAGGCAGGTTATTAGAAGCAATAATGAGAGATGATGGGCCACGCAGAGATTGTGGGCCAACCCAGAGAGGAAGCCTTCCTCTTGGGTTAAAGACAAGTGACTTGTGATGCACACATCAGATTAAGTAGGCTCATTACACGTTACTAATTAGATTTAAGGTCCCTCTCCGAAAAAAAAAATAATTTGCATCAAGCAGAGACAATTCAGAATACAAATGATAAATTATCGTTCTGCTGAGATTTATATTAATAAGGCTTTAAGGCCTTGGTAATTAAAGACAAAAACATGCTGAGGGGGGTTAAATGGCTATCAACATTTTCAGAATTTGTTTTCACATGGAATCAATTATACATTGAATATAAATAATAGCTACCATTTATTGAATGTTTACATGGTGCCAGGAATTTTAATTAACTATTTATTTAACAAACAAATAGCACTAACCACGTACCAGGTACAGTTCTAAGTACTTTGCAAATATTAACTAGTAACTACTATGAGATATGAACTTTTATCATTCTCTCTTTACAGATAAAGAAACTAAGGACAGAGAGGTTAGTGAACGTGTCCAAGGTCACACAGTAAATGGTAGAGCCAGTATTCAACCCCAAGTAGCCTGGCTCTAGAGCCCAGACTCTTACCTACCACCCTCCTTGTCTCCAACATTACTGCTAATTCCTACAACGTTCCAGATTAATCTGTTTAATAGATGTGGAAACTTAGGCTCAGTGACGTTAAATAATCAGCCCAAGGTCACCCGGCTGCTAAGTGGCACAGCCAGAATTTGCACCAGCACTGTCTGATATCAAACTCCACATTCTTTACGTGAAGCCTTGTTTGAACTGTGATATCTTCTGAAAACTTCCTCCAAGTAATTCATACATTTTTATCCTTATCTAAGTATTTATTATAAACATTTTAGATTAGGAAAGTTGAAGAATAAAACTAAATGTCCTTCATCTATTTATTCTCAACTTAATGCCTGAATAGTCATAGCCAAAATAGCTAGGAGGAAATAGTTCTGCAATTACTAAAACGAATGAAAGCCAGTATTTCTTTGCATTCTGCCTCTTACTCTGAATGTCCTAACACTCCTATTTTGCAAAGGCTGGAGGTCTCCTAATTGAAGCAATGAGCACACACAGGTGTGGGTGAACCCACGGGTTCATCGGTGTCTGAAGTCTACTCATTGGAGGAACATAAATTAGAAGCTAATTTCAAAGACGTCTTTCTGTACTTATTAAAATGAAGCATATCTGATACTTCTATTCCATCTTCTGTCTTACAGAGACAAATATTTTAATTTAAACCTAGTTTTGACTTGCGCTTCTCTTCAATTTCAACATACAAGATGGCTAAAGCAGTTCATTTATTCAGCTCATTTAGCAATTAAAGAAATCTTCTCAAGTAGAATAAACAGAGAAAGTATAATTTGAGGGAATAATTTTCTATTTTATTCTGGGTTCTTGCAATTTCTCCATGGAGTCCCCTCTTTCCTACATGTGTTAGATTTCTTTAAAATTCAAGAATTTTCAGAGATCAGAAGATGATGTTTTTAAAGGGAAGCAGGGCCATAAAAACATTATAAAATCTATGGATAAAAATAAATATCCTGGAGGGGGCTGGCCCTGTGGCATAGTGGTTAAGTTTGGCATGCTCTGCTTTGGGAGCCCAGGTTTGCAGGTTTGGATCCCAAGCACAGACCTACACCACTAATCAGCCATGCTGTGGTGGCGACCCATATATAAAGTGGAGGAAGACAGGCATAGCTGTTAGCTCAGAGCTAATCTTCCTCAAGCAAAAAAAAAAAAAAAAAAAGAGGAAGATGCTAGCTCAGGGCTAATCTTCCTCAGAAATAAACAAACAAATAAATATCCTGGAGAAATGCTTTAACAGCACTGGAACACATCTAAACTTTTGACAGCATGTGGAATCCTTCACGATCTGGCTCTGTCTACCTGTCCAGGCTCTTTTCCTATCATTCCTCACCAGCACTCACGTTCCACTAGCTCTGGTCTGTAGTTTCCCTACATGCTTTGAGTTCTCTGCCTGCCTGCCCTTGCACATGCTGATCCATCTGCTTGGAGCTGCCATCCCTACCTCGCCCCCTCGACACACTCTCTTCCCCATCCCTTTCTTCTTCTCTCCCCCATCCTACCACAAATGCCTTCTTCTTAATCAAGTCTTAGCTAATAATTTCCCTGATTCTTCCAGGCAGAGTTAGTCTTTCTCCTAGCCTCATGGCCTTAACAACAATTACTTTTTGTGTTATATTTATAGAAACTAGACCTATTAAAGGTCTGATTCTAGATTAATTTCTTGAGGTGAGAGCAGAGTTGAGTTTTTTGCATTGCTGTTGTTTTTGTCTTGAAATATCTGAATCTCCTGGACTTAGCTCAGGAGCATAGTAGATGCTTAATAAATATTTACTAAAATTTGGGCTAAATGGTGGTGAGGATGACAAGAGAAAAAAAATGTGGGCAAGAAGATATTTAAGTGCTTAAATATACTGTGTGTGTGTGTGCATGTGTGTCTCCACTTGTGAGGTATGGAATCAAGGACAGTAAGTATAGAATGATGGGACCCAAAATTCAAGCAGTGAGAAGCCCTTAGGAATAACTGACAACGTGAGGAACCTCCCACACCATGTACTGGAAGCACAGGTGCTGCGGTCCCAGAGGCCCAGGTGTGGATGCCAGCTGCTACTTATCACCTGAGTCACCTTAGCATGTTACTGACTCTCTTTGTGTCTCAGCTCTCTCATCGAAAAACCGGCAAGAGCTCTGCAGCTCCGAGGGGTGCTTCGAAGATTGCGAAGATTAAATGACACAGGTCCCTAGCAGAGTACCTGAAAACAGTGAAGGCTCGATAAATGTTAGCTGTCACACTAGCTTAACCAGAGAGAACAACTTTAGGTCTCTGACACTTTACCTGTCTTCTAGATAAAAATTAGAAGGCCTTCAAGTTTAGATATTCAAAAACAAAAATAAAAACAGGAACAAACAAAAAACTAGATATCACATAATGACATTAGAAATACTGAGTTTACCTACCTATATTACAGGCAGAATTATAGTAGGCATATTATAGCCAGGCAAAACTCGGTAATAACCTTAAAGGAATATTCTGTATATTCTGTTTGCAGGTTTCTTGCCGTTCTACTTTGACATTTTCTTTTGAGATGTCAGTGAGAGATGTAATTCCTATAGCATATGACTCACACGTCTAACCTTTCTCCTTCCAGAACTCCTTTGACAAATTGTTTTTGTGAATTTTTTGTTTCAGTGATAAAGGAATATAAAGCTGAAGCAGGGGTTTCCCCCTTCTTAACTATTATACAGTTAAGGACTTCAAAAAACAAGAGTCTTCTCTGAAGAGGTCATTTTAGAGAAGCTGATGCATTCAAGGAGAGGTAAACAAAAAGTTCCAATGACGAGCACTACAGAAGGCTGGCAGAAAGGAGGGAAATGAATGAGACCAAATGGAACGCCGAAAGAAGGAAAAAAACCCCAAATGGGAGAAGTGAGCACACATAAGAAACTACAAAACACTAATTAACACTGTGGATTGCATTTTTCAAAACAAAAATGACAAATCAATAGAAATTTTTATATATATAACGGGAATGTAACAACTTACAAAACTGTCTTATTTAGGTAATCCCATTAGAAAAAAAAATAGACTACAGAAGGGAAAATCCATTACCTCCCTGAAACATATATAACATTGGCATTTAAAATTAATTATTAAAAAAATAATAAAATAAAATAATTAAAATTAAAGTCAAAGTTAAGTAGAAATTAATTATTTGCCTTTCCCCAAATGCCCAAGGCAAAAACTAATAGGAAATGGCACAGAAATAAATCAGTTAAATGCACAAATCAGAGGCTTTAACTTAAATTTTACACCACAGTGCAGCAAACCAACGCAGTTGCTTTCTCCCCAAACTTAGTGAGTCCAGTGAGTATCCACACTAGCTAATCAACTAATAATTTCTTGGTCTGCTCCTCTCATCTAGACGTCTCTCTTCCTCCTTAACAATCCTAGAATACAACACCTCCACCTGCAACTTTGCTCAGCTTTTGCTTCTTAAACACCCTAACTGAAATCAATCTCCCTCCCACTCCTACAACCTCTACTGCTGCTACTCCAGTTCAGACTCATATTTTCTTACTTGGACTACTGCATTAGATTCCTTATTAATCTTCCTGTCTTCAGGAAGATTCAATATTTTTTGTTTGTTTTTTTTTTGAGGAAAATTAGCCCTGAGCTAACATCCACCACCAATCCTCCCCTTTTTGCTGAGGAAGACTGGCCCTGAGCTAACATCTGTGCCCCTCTTCCTCTACTTTATATGTGGGACGCCTGCCACAGCATGGCTTGACAAGCGGTGCCATGTCCGCACCTGGGATCCAAACCAGTGAACCCTGGGCCACCGAAGAGGAAAGTGCGAACTTAACCGCTGTGCCACTGGGCTGGCCCCATCTTCAATCTTATCCACATCGTCCACCTATCTTCACTCTGCTGCCAGAGAGAGACATCTTTCTAACACGCAAATCTAATAATGTTAACCCAGTCCCACGTTACCCACTCCCCACCATAAAATTTTCAATAGGTTACACTCCCTATTGCCCATAAGAAACTCTGTTGTCAATGTCCCAGGCCTACGGATTTTACATTTCATCAGTATTGAGCTATAGTTCCCCACCTTCCAAACTCTTCCTCTCTTATACCTGTGGTATTTACACAGTCTGCCTGCCTGTCTGCAAAATAATACTTCTGTATATCTTCCTGGCAAGCTTCTGACCCATCTCTCAAGCCTGAGGTCAAACAGTTCGTTCTCTATGAAGCTTCCTTGACTCCTCTGGTAGAATGATGATCCTTCACCTCTATTCCTACTGCAGTTTGTACAAATATTTTTGGGTAACTATCATATTGTATTTTACTTATTCTTACCATTCCACTAGACTTTTAAGATTAGAGGAAATGACTTCTTGATTTGTATCCCCAGTATCTAGCGTAGCAGAGTACCTGACACGTAAATATTTGCTGAATGAGAGTTTTGACCATGTGGATAAAGAAACTTGGAATATAAAATACAAAAGCTTTTACAATTGTGAAAAGGGTAGCAGGAAAGCTAGCAACACAATCTCTACCCTAGTCTCCATGTCATAAATCCAAACCCTATAGTATCAGAGGCAGGCAAGGTGCTTTTGTGTCCAAATATTTCTCATTCTGCTTCCATCACCTCCTTGGTCTTTTTTCTGTCTGTAACCTCTCTATAGCCACCAGGCATAATTAGGCGAGCAGGGTACAGCACCAGCAACCCACACTGCTCCTCTAGCCCTGTCAGTGCCTCCACTCACTCACACACGCAGACAAATGCACCTCCTCCAGCAGAGTGCCACAAACAGACCTGGACACAAATCAGACCTCAGTTATAGTCCTGCCACTGTGGATATTAATAATGAACTTATTTCCCTTACTTTTCATTACACATAGAACTAAGAAAATGAAGAAAAGAAAAGAAAAGAAAGCTTAATGTCGTCGGTAGAAATGCTCCTGAATCTCTGCCTGCAGGTCTGTTTCCGCTCACACCGAGTGCGATGGCTCACATCCGATCACATTAGAGCCAGCTGCGTCCCAGTTACCTGCTATTTTGATATTCATGTTGTTATCCAGCAGGAGATTTTCAGCCTTGAGGTCACGGTGCACAATCTTCCGACCATGACAATAATCAACAGCTGACAGGATTTGCCAGAATTTGCGCCTGGCCTCAGACTCGTTTAACCGGCCGTGATTAGCAAGGTAGTCTGTAAAAGAAGAGCGAATTCAGAATTATTCACCAAAAAACCCAAAAAGAACCCCGCTATTAGTATTCAGGATTTTTTTCCTCAAAAATCTTTTATAATAAATAAGAGTTGGCGTTCAAGTAACATGCTGTTTTCCAAGTTCCTTGCTTTGAGAAAAGTAATTCCAACCATATTTCACTGGAATCCAGATAACTGAAGAGAACCTAAGACCAGACAATAGTAAGTGGCATAATGTTTACAATACAACTCAAGATGCTCTTTTATGCCTAAGCACCCCCTTTGTTCTTGTGTTGAAAAATTTATTGACTATTTTTCCTAACCACATTTTAAAAATAAAATTTACGTAAAACAAAGAATATGAATCAATTCTCTGACACTCCATCAGACGAGGGATATCTTTCTTTTAAACAATCATTTCATGCAGTTATTATACAAATCACCGTAATGTGAGATACAGCCGTCCCTGGCAGTAGTTTACATAATTCACACCCTGTTCTCCTGTTCAATGGAGCAATGCTGATCTACCCAAGAATATGCAGACGTGATCTCTAAACCAAACACTGTCATGACAGCCATACTCTCTCAACAAATACACTTTGCAAGGTATGTTAGCTCTCTTTGTGTAATTTATAATCTATTAAAACAGTTTACCTGAAAATTAATTCTGCAGATACCTTCACTAAAGTTTTCTGAGGCGAGGGGCCATATCATTCTCTTCTGTACTTCCCACATTGCATAGAACAATGCACAAAATGTCTCAGGTACAGTATTTATTAAATACCTAGCTGATTAAGGTCTTATCATGGATGGTATCATGAACCTTTCCATCAGCAGTATTATAAAAATGTGAAGTAGTGTTATACTCTACATGTCATAGGCTTTAAATTTAAGCACACATTTTGTATATTCTTCCACATCTGCCATTATCACAAACTGAGGTGATTAGCTCGTCACAGCTTCCCCTTGCGTTCACAGAGCCCACACAGTTGCCATCCATAATTCTGAAGGGGAAAAACGGATCAGTGAAGAACAAACATGTAGAATTTTCAGTCAAAACATCCAAACTATCATCAGAGTGACTATGTCTAAGTAAACCAGCAAGTGGACAACGTGCTCTCTACTCAGAAGAGTAAACCTGAGCCTAATTTCTATACTGTGTGAGCTAGGAAATCCATAATAAAGGGTTGGACCCTTGGGCAAAGACAAGTTACTGAGAGGAACGCAGCATGTTTTCTGTAAGGGATTATCTTTTGGCTAGTTAGTAATATCTTTCCTAAGATTCCACACCAAAGACAATTTTTTCATAGACAAATGATCAACTTCTCCAGATAGACAAAATTTCTTTCTGGTGAAAATGCCGAGTTAAGGTGGGTCAATGGAAAAGACTTTTGAGATTTTGGCAACACAGAGAAGCCTAACAGATCCAACGTAAACAAGCACAAGCTAATATGCACGGAAAAAGAACCCAAACTGTCGCCTACAAAACGAGTCCTGGGAAGCACAACGGAATCCACAGTAAGGGATTGTTTTTGGAAGTGATCACTCCAAACTAGCACTACCACAGCCAAGGGGGAAGAAAAGCCTTGAGGCCGGGCAGCAAGGGTACTGTCTGAAAAGCAAAGGTGTGGGATATCGGAACCTAAAACTACCATGGAAAGCCACTGTCATCACAGCAACAAATATTTAACACACTAAGAAAAATGACAACATCCATATTCCAGAGATGAAGAGATCAACTCTTTAAAAAGGTGCTTTTTTTCACTCATTAAGTGAAAATTTCAGCAAGTATTCTATCATATCTATGATCTCCCCCATTCTTTATGATTTCTGCAGTGTAGGCATCCCTGAAAACTACCATTCGCTGGGAAACCAGTAAAAGAAGTTACTGAGGCAAAAACCCGTGGCTGCAGATAACACCAGTTTAGGCATCCATCATCCCCTGTGAGGGGCACTGTCATCAATCCAAGCTCGAGTTAATGCACATGGTCCTTAAGATAACATGTAAAAAGCACACTCACCTTCCACATTAAAAACTCGACTTAATTACGGTTACAGAACAAACTTATGAGTGTAACAGCACTTCTCTATACTAACTGCCTATGTGGGTTTTTTTAACGAATGGATCCAGTTTAAAAAAAAATTATTTTTCCCTATGTTTACATTTGTTTTGATTGTTAAGTGAAATGTAATTTTATGTTTGTTGACTTTAATGACAAAACTTTGGAGGTTATATTTTGTATGTCCTTCCTGCCCATTTTGCTTTTATGGTAATTGATTTTTATTGTATTTTACAAAAATCATGGTCTATGACAGATTGGACAATTTAAAAAATTGATCTTTCAATACTGATAATTTGAGAAATACCGGTACAAACAAGTAAACAGGCAATTAGAATACACTGTGATAAAGGTTAGCACAGGAATAAATATATCCTAATAAATATTTTTGAGGATTTAAAAAAATTTCCTATCTTTTTATTATGAAAATTTCAAACATACATGAAAGTAGAGAAAATAGTATAATGAATCTGCAAGACTTAAGAGTTATCAACATTTTGCCATACTTGCTTCGTTTATCCTTTTTTTCTTTTTTTTTTTTGGCTGTAGTAACCCTAAAGTAAATCTTGGCCTCATTTTGTTTCACCCTAAATACTTTTGTATGTATCTCTGGAAAAAAAAAAAAAAGACATTTGCTTACATAACCACAATCCCGTTATCAGACCTAACAAAATTAACAATTCCTTGATATCATCTAATATGCAGTCTGAATTCAAACCTCCTCAGTTGGCTTAGTTGACTCAGGATTCAAACAAGATGTACATCTTGTATTTGCTTATTTTGTCTTTGGAGTCCTTTTATTCTGGAACAGTCCCCTTGCCCTCTCCCCTTTTTCTCATACTACTGACTTGAAGAAACTGGGCTGGTCATCCTACATTCTGGTGTTGTCCCTTGCTTCCTCAGGATATTGTTTAACTTAGTCTTCTATCTCTTATATTTCCTATAATTTGGAATTCAAGTATAAAGAACAGAATAGATTCAGGTTTAAGTTTTTGGAGGATGACAAGAGTATGTCATAGGTGCATCTACTTAGAGGAATATAACATTTGCTTCTCCCGCCTTTAGGAGTACTGAGATTGATCAACGAGTCTGGGGGTGATAGCTTGAGCCTTCAATTAAATCACTCTTTCTCCTAATATCATGGTTCTCAATTTCCAGAGTACATCTTCTAAGACTTGTTAAAATAGATTACTGGCATCTATCTCCAGAGTTTCTGATATAGTAGGTGTTGGAAAGGGCCCAAGAATTTATATATTTTTTTAGAAGTATCCAGGTGATGCTTAAGATACTAGAACAGGGACCACACTTTGAGAAACACAGCACTAATCTTAGTATGCATTGGTGGTTGTATCTTAATCAATTACTTCATAGGGGTTGCAAAATTGTGATTTTCTAATTTTTTTATTCCTGCCACATAAATTAAATGAAACTATTCTGTTGTCAATTAGGGCTATTTAGTTATCCTGAAATACAACGAAAATAGGTCAGGAAGGCTGAATACTTAATTCTTCCTCTGTGAGTACCAATTTTCAGAGTAATGGGTTGGGGCACACTAGCTACCCCCAATGATAACTATTAAGATTTGTGTGTTTAATTTTTTTTAGCTTTCTTTTTCTCCTATTTTTTTTTTTTAGCTTTCTTTTATGATTCTCTTAAGTATCATAATGAATGCATGGATTTTTATGTTTAATTTGTTTCAATCACTACAGTCATTCATTCTTCTTTTTTTTTTTTTTTTTGGAAGATTAGCCCTGAGCTAACATCTGTCGCCAATCCTCCTCTTTTTGCTGAGGAAGACTGGCCCTGACCTAACATCCATGGCCATCTTCCTCTACTTCATATGTGGGATGCCTGCCACAGCATGGCTTGACAAGTGGTGCATAGGTCAGCACCTGGGATCTGAATTGGCGAACCCCGGGCCACCGAAGCAGAGTGTGCGAACTTAACCACTGCACTACTGGGCCAGCCCCTCATTATTCTTTTTGATGCTCAAATTTTCCCATCCTTGACCAATGGGAACCCCTTTATACGCTTTTTTGTTTTTTAACATGACCACAGAAGTATTCACTATCTTTTGCCTTCTGGCATAATAAAAATGTCTCATAGGGGCTGGCCTGGTGGTGTAGTGGTTGAGTTCATGTGCTCTGCTTTAGTGGCCCACGGTTCATGGTTTGGATCCCAGGTATGGATTTATACATTGCTCATCAAGCCATGCTGTGGTGGTGTCCCATATACAAAGCAGAGGAAGACTGGTGCAGATGTTAGCTCAGGGACAATCTTCCTCACCAAAAAAAAAAAAAAAAAAAAAGTCTCATAGCTCCTGCCCCAAATCTGGAATCAGTCACTTTTCCAAGAAGCCTTAGTTCTTTTTATTGGGGAATGGTATCTGGACGCTCAGGGTGCTTTTTACTGCTGGGTTGGTGCTGTTTCTAACTCTTCTCAGGGACAGAGCTAGGAAACAAGTACTTTTAAAAAGAAAAAAAATGAGTTCATTCCATTTCAAATTTAACATTATAGGAATTACTTTTCTTTGATTTTTACATTTGTCTTTCTTTTTCTGTTACATAAAAGATCTTGGTTCTTAATAGTAACATAAATTAATTGTTTTATCCTATAATACACATGAAATAGTTTCAAAATAGCTGTACTAATATTACTACCAACAATAAAATTACTGGATGAAGTTTAAAAGTTAATATTTCTTTGCATGTCTTTTTATCTTGAGATTATATTGCCCTAAGAATGTACAGTCAAAATACTATGTTAAAGTTACTTGAAAAGCTATCTCTGTGCTCTGTCTTGCCAACACGATATGAAGACAGCATGTTTATGTGTTGTTTTCAAATATTAGGGATTATTTTTTTCTCCTATTTGATTTAACTTTATTTTTGGAATATGTAAAACACTTACCTGATGTTTAATATGATGCCAAAGTTAAAACTATGTAACAGGATATAGTCTGAGAAGTCTTGCTTTCATCCCTGTTCCCTTCCTCTGCCTATAGGTAACTGTTTTTATCAACTTTTGATTTATCCTTTCTGTGTTTCATTTTACATGTGAAAATACGTATACATAACTGCATTCTCCCCACTTCTTACACAAAAACATTTATTCTTTTTTTTTTTTCCCCACTTCACAGCAGTACACAGAAATCTTCCATGATGTAAATTCCTTTTACATCATT
Source organism: Equus quagga (assembly GCF_021613505.1). Taxonomy (NCBI): domain Eukaryota; kingdom Metazoa; phylum Chordata; class Mammalia; order Perissodactyla; family Equidae; genus Equus; species Equus quagga. Next base: position 60,225,492 of record NC_060280.1, on the reverse strand, counting down.
GTAGATACTTTTAGTATTTAATAGTATGGTGCTAAGAATGAATGTTCAGGAGCCAGGCTGCCTGGGTTCAAATTCTATCTTCACATTTGCTAACTATGTGACCTTGAGAAAATTACTTAACCTCCCCAAACCTCCATTTGCTAATCCAAAAATGGGGATAATAGACTCCACCTCACACCATTATGTGAAGATTAAATGGAAAAAAGCAATTAAAAAAGACAAAAATCTCTTCATAGTACCTGACACATGTAAGTGCTCAAAAATGTGAGCTGCTATTATTTAACTATGATTATTACTATTGTTGTTATATTACCAGGGGTTGACTCAGGCTACCTTCCCTTCCTAACTACAATCTACTCATTAGCCCTTTATGATATGGCTTCTACGTTTCACACTCCATTGACACTGCTTTAAAGTCAACGACAACTTCCCTAGGCTAAAGCCAATTACCTTTTCTTAGTTCTCATCGTTTATTACCTTTCAATCATATTTTACACTGAATTGGTTTCCAAAATAAATCTCTCTCCCTATTGATTCTGTATTTATCTGATTTTCCTCCATCTCTTTTACTGATTGCTCTTCTTTCTCTTCTAACCACATAAACCTCCTTCAGTCTAGCTCTGGCCCCTGCCTTTCTTTTTCTGTACTCCTTCCCTCATAGAATTAATCTTAACTATCACCTTCTTGTGGATAACCTGCAAGCTGCTTCATTCTTAGCTGGATTATGTTAGTCCTCTTTCAGATTCTTCTCACTGAGTGTCAGTCTCAGGGGTGCCCCTTTAGTCACTCCAGTCAAGGTAAGTCTTAACACTGTGGCCTGGAACCTTCTGCTCACAGATTTCATTGAGAGTCTAATGAAAATTATACTTGTATGCAAAGACACACATAAAATTTTATATGCAACTTCAGGGGAGTTTCTAAAATCTTAGGTTTAATCAAGGTTAGGAAACTCTGCCTTGGGGATTTACTTCATTGATTAGAATTTTTATAAAATTAACCTCCAAATTTGCCAAACACATTTGACCTTTCCACAGTTACTCCATTGTATATCTACATAGAATTTCTTTCTGCTACTGCAGTGTTATCAAGACTGAGCTCATCTCTCCTTTTTTAAACTTCATTACCACCTTCTAAGTCCCTATAACTATCATCTTACAGTCATTCGACCTCAAAAATTCAAGAGTCATCTTCTACCAACCCCTAAATTAAGTAGAGCTGAAGCCCCAATAAGTAGGTTTCAAGTTATATAGATTTAAGCTTTATATAATATAATTAATCAATGTTTTCACTCTGCATTTACAGATAACAAGTCTAGATTTCATAGCACAGTGCCTGACACATAATAAATGCTGATAAATGTTAGCTACTATCATCATCATCATCACCACCAACCAGCACCTAGTGGCATCCTTTCTCTTCCCCCAGGGATAAGGGGCAGCTTTCCCAGCATCTTATCAAAGTAGAGAAACCCATCCCTTAAGTTTCAGGGATGTCAGAATTTTTGAATGACTACCTTTAAGCTTAATATTGTTCAGAAATTATCAGCATCCCTTAAAGTTGGAGCTGAATAACAGTCCAAAAAGATTAATAATTTATGCAATTAAATATTTAATGTTATGTTAAAAGGATTTAATTTGTAATTTCATCAATTTGTAATTTGGGAGTCAAGCAAAAAGGCTGATGCCAAGTTAATATTTTATGCTTAAATAGCTTACAAAAAAAACACCCCACTTCAGATAATTAAATCTTGGTTGGAGATCCCTAACCCACAAATCTGCAAAGACTTTACATTTCTAATTACTAAACTTGAAGAGAAATAATGTTTTCAGGAGTATGACCACTATGAACACTGAGGTTCCAATAAAGGAATCAAAATTGGTTCATTTGTTCTCTTCAAATTATTTTGAAGATCCATTATTTTCAATCCCCATATTCAAATCTCCACTCATCTTTTTCTCTAACATTTCCTTCCTCTAATCAGTACAAAATGTTACTGTAAAATAAAACTCTCTTACTGTAGATCAGGACTCTGGTCTTTGCAACTTAGATTGTGCTGATTCTAACCAATCAATCTTGGATAAAATATAACTAAGAAAGGAAGGCCCAATAAATAAAGTAAAAACCTGAAAACAATTTTTAGCACATTAATATATGTACCACCTCACAGTGTGAACACTAATAGAAAATGGATTAGGTGTGTGATCCATATTGAATTAGGATAACATGGGTTACCCTAATTTTAAGTATTAGATTACAACATTACTTATAGTACTAAATTACATTAAACTTCTAACCTTGAGACACATTTATGAATATGAAACTATAAATTTTAAAACATTTTCCTTTTTTCTATTTGTTTTTCTAAGTATATAATCATATCAAATTGTGTCTTTGACAAAAATTAAAGGAAATTGTTGCTCTTGGTATACTCTGGCAATTTAATTGTGCTTTCAGCAATTTCCCTACATTGGACTGTTTGCATCTGTTAGACTCTGAATTAGTTCTTCAAGCTTCGTGAAACTACTGAAGCAAACCATAGTCTTCTGAGAAGATGAGTTTTCAGTTATATAAAGTTTTAAAGATTATTTATAATCAACTTTTGTGACTATATGTTCAAGTTTTCAGCAACAAATAAAAGTATATATGGTCAAATTTTCTAAAATTATTTATAACCCCCACATAGAAGCCAACAGATTGCAATATCTGATGACAGTAACAGATATCAAATAAAGAGATGAGTTAAAAAAATTTTCATATCTTTAATAAAACATCTAAGTAAAATAAATTTCTGATCTCTTTGTACCTAGTGAGATTTCAAAATATAGTGGAAGTAAGTTCTGGAGTCAGAAAAGCCTGATTTTGAATGCTGTTTCTATTTCTCACTGCTATGTGACCTTGGACAAGTTATTTAGGCCCTTGGCTACTCTGATTTCTCAGTAAGAAACCCCAAGTTTTGTTCTTTGTGAGAGGGTCCTACCTTAAACTGTTCCAGACATGGATCCTAACTTGATAGCAAAAAACCTTCAAGACTTTTATTTCTACTTCTATCCTATTGGCTTCTGTCCATATACAGCAATTTCTTTATCCTGTTGCATGAAAATATCATGCTGTCTGCAGTGTCTAACAAGAGTCTAGTAGTTAACAACACAAAATATGCATTAGAAAAAAAACTTTTTTTTTTTTTTTTTTTTTTTAAAGATTTTATTTTTTCCTTTTTCTCCCCAAAGCCCCCCAGTACATAGTTGTATATTCTTTATTGTGGGTCCTTCTAGTGGCATGTGGGACGCTGCCTCAGCGTGGTCTGATGAGCAGTGTCATGTCCGCGCCCAGGATTCGAACCAACGAAACACTGGGCCGCCTGCAGAGGAGCGCACGAACTTAACCGCTCAGCCATGGGGCCAGCCCCTAGAAAAAAACTTTTATTTCCAATTTTGAAGTATTTAATAGGGCAAATCAAGCAAGAAGGCTTGTAAAAATAAACATGTACAAGAATATGATTTTTGGCCCAGGTTCCATGTATGTGTACAGATCTTAAGAACACACACACACCCCCCTCTCAGCTTTGAACCAGAATAAAATCAATTACAAAAGAATAATGAGCACAGTACCACACGACTACTTGGGCCCTCAATTGTACTGATTCCCTTCAGGTCAATCTCAAAGCACAATGCTTTCTTCCTCATGGAATCAAATTAATGAAGAATGTTAAACTTTCTTGTGAGTTTAAAGTGTAAGTCATTCATTTATCCATTCATTCAACAAATATTTGAGTGACTTCTTTGTGTCAGCCACTATGCTCAGCACTTTGCCCTCATGAAACTTCTATTCGGGTGGAGGAAAGGACAATAAGTAAGTAGACAAGTAAAAGTTGTAACTATGGTGTACCAGAGAACTGGGGTGAGCAGCTGGAAAGTATGAGGGGGAGGCTGCTTTAGATAGGGTGATGGGGAGAGGCCCTTATGAGCAGGTACTATTTCAGCTGGGGAGAGAGGCATTCAAGGAACAGACATAGCACACTCATGAGACCAAAGGACACCAATGAGGCTAAAGCATAAAGAGCAAGGAAGAGGGGAAGGCAAAGGAAGAAACCGAAGAAGTGGAAGTCAAACTCAGCAAGAATTTAGAAGCCTTAGGAGAGAGTCTACATTTTAAAATACTGGAAAACCATTCAATGGTTTTAAGTAGGTGGGAGACCTGATCTAATTTACATTTTAAAAGCACTTAAAAATAATCTGAAACTGTGAACTCTATGTTAATAAGCTGTACGGTTCCATTAAGCAAAAATTCAAACAAACGATGTAAGCACCCCTATGGGAATGGTCCTGATAGCTGATGAGAGAGCCAGAAGGAAATAAAATTCAGTCCCTAATGCAAACAAATTTACAATACATATGAGAAAAGAAGGTTAAATAATAAAAACTTTAATCATCCCTTTAAGACAATAATAGAAGAGATGTCATGAGGCAATACTGGCTCACAGACATAAGATGAGATACTGTCGGAAACATCCTAAACTCTCCTAATATAATTTCAGAACAATAGCTGGGTTTTCTTACTGATTTTGATACATGTAGTAACATTTCATTAACTGTCTCAGAACTGTTTTTTAGGCAGTAATTAAAAAACAAATTACGTCAACTGAATAGCCTAGGACAGTGCCCAGAGTCCTATTTAATACTATCAGATGATGATGTCATCTTGATGGCATTAAACATTCCAGACAATTCCCTAAATAGGTATGTGCATCTCACCTGTTTTTATCATCTCTACTGGACCTCAAACTCTCTTGTGAATTATTTCTGAGTAATGAATATGACTGGACTGATAAATGAGTCACTCTAAGCTGAACTACTGATGTTGTGTGCTATTTACTCAATTTATGGTAGTGTTATAATAATATTTATAAATGCAATCTGGTCACACTTCTAACACATTCTTTACACAGATAAATACATCCAGATAGCTATTTTGATATGCAATTATTTCTTAAGAAGGAAAGAAATATAGTCCAAAGTACAGACTATGGTTTACCAAACCATGAAATTTTTAGGAATTAGAATTCAAATGTCAAACCTGGAGAATAAGATGCTGACAACAAAGGAAGAAAATCTGTTAATTCTAATATTTTGGTTTCTGTATATATGTAATCTAAAGATATATTTTTAGCAAATACTTGTGATCTAAGACCCTGTTATCATTCACTCATAAATCAAAGGGCAAATATATTTCTCTCATTTTTTCATTGAGTTCTTCAGATGAATTGAGAGTGGAAAACAATGAAGCTAGGCTGGATTGGTTCACTCAGAAATGGGCACAGAGAACTCAAGAGTATAGATTAAGCTGTGCTGAGTAAGAAGAATTTTTCAATGAAGCTCTTGCAATAAAGTTAAACAGCAAATCAAGTGTCCTGGGCAAACATGTTCAGAAAAAGGCAAGCTCCTTACTTTATCAGCCAGTGGCTTAACTATGATGCATATTTCCTGGGGTCCCACATAGAAGTAATAACGACATTGTGAAGTCACTTATGAGAGAGGAGAAAGGATAATAATGAAAGGGAAAGGCTAGCTGGACAAAACAAGAGCCTAGCTATCTGCTCAACTATTTAGAAATCAAATAGGGCAGTTAATTCAGTAACAAACTAACATTACAAGGTTGAAATGTTTCTGTGGTAGATCTTTGTTCCCATTTCTTCACTCCTTCCCTGTAATAGGATTAAATATCCATACCCTCTGTTATGAGACTTTGCAATGACTCCCAGCACAACAGGTGGTGTACATCCTGAACTATTGTTTTTGATCTTGGTCATGGGGAATGTGTGTGGTTTGACTCGGATCTTGTGTTTCTGCCCTCTACCATGAGAATCACATGCCCCCGGATGAGAGACAAGTGGAGCAGATCTGAACCCAACCTACAGCCTGAAATAGAGCCACCCCAGCTGACCTACAGACAAAAAATATTTGTTGATGTAAAGCACTGAATTGTGGAGTGTTTGTTATGCAACATTATCACAGCAGAAATATGACTGACAAAATTTCCTGAATACTAGAAAAGAGAGGTTTGCTCAACTACAAAATGAACTACAATTGCACAAAGAAATCTGAACATCTCTGCCACACATTTTTGTGATATTTTGTGTTCCTTATTACACATACACTTGTATTATTTTTACATATCTGGAATACATCTTAAGATATCAAAACCAACCTGACTGGCCTTGAAGAACAGCTGGTTGGGAACTGCTCATGTAGACAGTGTTAATTATTGGCTCTATTATGTAAGATGATGTGAAAAAGACTAGTCTGGTTTCCTTTCAGAGGAGGGCACTTGATCACCTTTTCCAAGCCAGTTTACCCATCATTAGCACCTAGACTTAGCCACTGGCTCCTAGTTCCGGGTTCAGTGCTGGGGAAGGAGGAGAATTGATTAGGTACGGTTCTGAAGAATCAATTATGATTCGATTCCAAAGGAAGATAAAACAGACAGAGGGGTTAGTTATAATAAGTCCAGGGAGTAATTAAAGAAGATAGCTCCAAAACAACACGGACTACCCTTGAAAACACTGGGCTCTGTTCTCAGCTCTTACACAAATCACTTAATCTTTCTAGGTCTTAGTTTCTAAATATACTTAAATATAATTTAATACACTCAATATAACTTCTAGGTTGCTTTTTAATTCAATATTAACACTTCAATGGATATCAGCTTTGTATAAAAATGCGACTTCAAGTTTCTCCTCAGTTTATTTATTAAAATTTTTCTTATGATAAAATATACGTAACACAATTTCCATCTTAACCATTTTTAACCCTATGGTTTATTTTTATCTCATCTTTTTCCCTATAATTTCTGGTACAAAATCCTTAGGGTACTTATTTTAGGACTGAAGTTAGATGATTGGGGTCTGAAACTACTACTCACTTAGCAATGAGGCTGAAAAGACAGAATCCTGGGTGGAAGAATGATAGCTAGCAGTCATAAGAAACAGATCAAAGCCAACAGATGCACAGGAAAGATAAAAGGTAAGTGGTTCCAGTTTGGGCAGTATTCAGTGATCTAACACAGGCAGGAGAGCCTGCATCCCCATCTCTGGTAGTTTTTGAAAAAAGATCTGACATTTCATAAAGCTAGTAGTAGTGTGCCAAAACAAGAGTAGTGAGAGTGACAGAAATACAATTAAATGAGAGAGTGGACATTAAGGCCTCTAACCATGTAGCTCATTAATAAATGTTTCTTTTTAACAACAGAAAAAGAAACTAAATGCTTATGGAACCTGCTTGTTCTAAGAACTTAGTGGTGATGACCCTGAATAACAGAGGAATAGGGATAGTCTTGAGCAAAGTTTTTTCTGTGGCCTTTGAAAGATTAATATTCGACAAAGAACATGACTTCACAGAGCTGGTTTGCAGATTCAACTCTTACATTTAATGATGTCTCCAGGTGGTTTACGTGGCTAGTCTTGTGTTACAGGTGTGGTTAACCAGGAAAGAGATTAGCGTGGGTTTCTAATCATTACTCTTAGGAAAACCAAACATACTATTACCATGTACTGCTGATACACAAAAGTTTAAAATAAAGCACTCTAAGATACAGTTTGGTACCTTTCTCTCCAATCCTTAAATTTTGTTAAAGCCAGAGTTTAAACTAATAGTGGTCGGATCTACAGAGTTTAGAAAGTGTCTGCATCCTTATCTCGAAGCTCCATATCCACCAAAGTTAGAATACAGCCCTACAACTTGCAAGACATTAAAAGTCCTCGAATTCTCTCTTAGGTGGTGTTGTCCGTAGATTTCAGAGCAAGTGTTTTATGATTACCTTGTGTAGTTAGCAGTTTCTCAACAATCTCTGACCTATCTGTCTAGTCAACCTTTTCCATCCTCTTGCTTCTCCCTCTTTGAGTGAAAGGAAAAAAGAATTTAATCGTAAATCCATTTTGCTTTCTGCAAATTTAAGACATGCTAAATCAAGTCACTGTTTAACTAGTCAAGTATTACAAGATTGTTAACAATAAAAAATACATTGATTCCTTTATAATTTTGATTGTTCACTTAAAAAATTGCCACTCTAAGGTTTACGAAACATCCTGGGCATTGTCAAAGAATATTGTATTGGTGTCTAACATATTTCATGATACAAGGGCCCTTCAGAGCTGTGTAACTTCACAAGGAGCTAAAGTAAAGCCTTGGGGAATTCCAAGCTTGCCTTATTTTTAATTTAAAGTCCACCATGCGCTGGTATTACCAACAGTTCAAATAAAATATCTTATGTACTATTCAAATATTTGTGGACCATTAAGCTTTTCTATAAATAAGGATGTCTATTAACCAAACAAATTGGAAAAAACCAGTGAGATCTGTCAACGCCTTTGGATACGATCTTTTGAAATTTAGAGGATTAAGCAATCAGTGCCAGCATGGATCTACCATTCACATGCAGTGAGTTTCTGGCTTTATGTTTCCTAAGGAAAATTTCATCATGCAGATAAATGACAAAGACCTAATTCACAGCATTTTAAACTACCATAATTAGGTTGCAGTTTGTGCCATGAATGGAATGAGGCTTTATCAAATATGGGCATTCCCATAACACACAGATAAAAGGTAGAAAAGATACTTGGGGAACTGAGAATGTGGAGCAGGGTTTGGAAATGTCGTCTCTGGTCAATGAGAAAGGGATAGCTAAAATCAGAGATGATGGTAGGTGGTTAAGGAAATGATGTGTTCAAAAGGCAAACCAAAGTTGAGGTCTAATGGCCATAAAGTCCTTATGGCTGGGTAACTTACCACAGCAAATACCATAAAGTGATTAACATCTTTTTCTTTTCTTTTTTTTTTTTTTGAGGAAGATTAGCCCTGAGCTAACGTCTGCTATCAATCCTCCTCTTGTTTCCCGAGGAAGACTGGCCCTGAGCTAACATCTGTGCCCATCTTCCTCTACTTTATATGTGGGACGCCTGCCACAGCATGGCTTGACGAGCGGTGTGTAGGTCCACACCCAGGATCCAAACCAGCGAACCCTGCCCGGGCCACCAAAGCGGAATGTGTGAACTTAACCGCTTGCCACTGGGCCAGGCCTGCGATTAACATCTTAACTCCTAGTTTACTAATAAGTTTTCCAACTCCAATAATAAGTTTATTAGTATAAAACTAATAAAATTAGTTTATTAGTAATTTTTGTGTGTGTGTGTGAAAATATTTTTAATTTTATATGGAGGTCAAAATGAAAAGGTTTTCTTTATAACTATTTTATGAAACATAATTCCATAAAGCTAGAATATGTCTATGCAGAATTAGCAAATATTTTCCTGAGCACTGTCATATCTTAGATACAGGCAGATTCTGAGAGAAATAAATATGCATATAAAAATGTATTTCTCCCTCATTTCTCCAAACTCTTACCAGTTTAGTTCTATTCCAGTCAAAATGAGACCTACCTAGAAGTGGAGAGAAAAGGACCATGCATGAGTCATAATAAAGGAGTAAACTGTACTTTGTTCCCTTTCAAACTTTTGTTTTATACATTTCCTTCCTAATTTACCTATCAACGATTTCTTCATTCATTAATAAAATATTGGGCACCCTGATCTCTAGCCTCATCTACCAACTGCCTACTCATCAACTCCCCCTGGATATCTAATCTGCATTTCAAACTAACAAGCCCCAAACAGGATTCTTGAGCATCTCTCCCAAGCCTGCACCTTTCTCGGTCTTCCCAACTCAGGAAAAGGCCACTCTATTCCTAGAGTTAATCTTGAGACTCTTTTCTCTCTCCACATCCAATCCATCAGCAAATCCTGTCAATTCTAATGTCAACATTATGTCTAGAATTCCACCCTTTTTCTTCACCTCCATCATTTCTCCTCTAGTCCAAGCCAGCGTCACACCCTGCCTCAACTATTACAATAGCTTAACTGGGTTTCTGCTTCTGTTCTAGTCTCCCTGTCTTCTCTTCTTGACACAGTAGCCAGAGTGATCTTTGGAAACTTTTTATGTATCACGTCAGTCCTCTGCCCAGAAGCCTCCAATGGCATTCCCTATCACTCAGAATAAAAGCTAAAGTCTTTACCACGGCTGAATAAAGCCCTAATAACAAGAATCTGAAAACACTTTTGATTTAATTAAAATAGTTGGCTCAAAAATTATACAATGAAGTGTGACTGGTCATGGCTCAGACCGAAGGCACATACTCAAATTTGTCAGTGCTGACTATCAAAACTGAGGCTTAACCTTTGATACAGAACTACATTCACAAGTCTGTAAGGACACATGTACAAGTAAGTTCAGTACAACATTATCTGAAATAGGCAAAACCAAGCAACAATCTCAATGTTCATTAATAGAGGAATGGCTAAGCAATTCAGGGCACATAACCATACTAAGGAATACCATGACGCTGTTAAAAAACGTGATGAATCTTTATGTATTCACATCGAAGGATCTTTCTCTCTCTCTCTCTCTAACACACACACACTCTTCACTTTATCAATTCCAAACTGAGGGCAGTTTCCCACATATACCTGCTGTTGCACAGGCTCTTCCCTCTGAATATGTCCACCCTCCTCATTGTACCAATTTCTACTCATCCTTGAAGACTCATCTCAGGGTATCATCTCCGTAAGGAAGCATTTACTGACTCCTCTGGCTGGGTAGGGCAGGTGCTCAATGCTGCTAACTAGATTACAAGATAAAAAATACCTACATTTTCTATATTCTAAAAACTAGCTTGAAACTTCATTCTAAAATTTAAGTGCAGAGGCCGGCCCCATGGCTTGGTGTCTGAAGGTTAAGTTCGTGCGCTCCACTTCCACAGCCCAGGGTTTTGCCGGTTCGGATCCTGGGTGCGGACATGGCACTGTTCACCAGGCCATGCTGAGGCGGCCTCCCACGTCACACAAGTAGAGGTACTCACAACTAGAATATACAACCATACACCAGGGGCAGGGTTTGAGGAGAAGAAGGAAAAAAAAAAGAAAAAGAAGAAGATTGGCAACAGATGTTAGCTCAGGTACCAACCTTTAAAAAAAAAAAATTAAGTGGTATCTACTCTCTCTTTCCCTCAAATCCAATGTAACTTAAACAGCTTTATTGGGATATAATTAGCACAACATACAATTCACCCATTCAAATCACACAATTCAATGTTTTATAGTACATTCACAGGGAGAACTATTTTTTTTTAACAACACTAAAAATAGTCTCTGAGTTTGGAAACCATCAATTTGTGATTATTATAAGATAGAACACAGAGGTGGTAAAAAAAAAAAGCAATTATTACATCTTATATAATTGACGTAAAATACTTCCTTGAGAAAATCCTTCTGGGGACCACATTATTGGGCTTATAAGAGTAGGACAGAAACCTGCAATACTTTTAATCTCATCGATTGTTAAAAAAAGACATCTGTAGGGCTCAATAAATATTTGTTGAATGAATAAAATTTCCAACTATCTAGTAAATATTTCCACCTGGATATCATCTCAATCCGTCATATTCAACATGTTCCGAATGGAACTCATTACTTACTGGTTTCCTTTGTAACTTCCACATTCCTATTAATGGTATCAGTATTTCCCTCATAGTCATCTTTGACATCTGGCTGTCCTTCATTCTGTCATATTCTGTAATTTTTACTTGTAATTTGATGGCTGCAAATTCACTCCGGATACAATTCTCCTTCTCTACTCAGCCCACCTGAAAACCCTCCTGAAGTTACTAGCCTTTGGTGTTTTGATGCATGTAGTGTGAACTACAAATTTAAGCCTCAGTCCAAACTCAGTTCACAATCACAAAGTGGGTCTGCCTCATCACATAAAGAAAATAATATCCTTTTAAGACACCAAGAATAGCCATTAATAAACATTTTAAAAGATGCCTCTTGAAGGAGACAGGAAGCTCTGGTACAATCTTGTATCTTTCTAATACTTATTACTGTTATCCTTAACTAAATCTAACTTTCCTTACCTCTGAAATCTTATTAGAATGCTAATGCAGTCCTGGAGACTCCCTTTTCATCACATACCTCTTAGAGACCATATTTATTTTTGGCATTGCAAATCAGTTAGCTACTCAGAAATTTGCTCTAACTCTCCTATTCTCTCAGGTAGTATAAAAAGATAACGAACACATCTTAGAACTGTAACAGAGTGTACATATGTCACAATTATTCTCTGCAATAAGTTCTACTTTCATAAGATTTTCTGCCCTTTGCTATTATTACCCCCAGGATTTACTAGTTAGGTATTTCCTGAAATTTACATTCAAGTTTCTATTTGTAGTCTGATATGGCATCTAAACGTAGATTCGTTAAAAAAAAGATTTTTAAACAGCCAAGTGAAGCTTTAATTAAAGAATCAGAAATTTACTAATCTGATATGAAACATCAGAACATGCCCTAAAACTGAGGAGAACAACAATGAAAATATAAGTGTTTGCATTTTTTTAGTGTCCTAAAAACAAACAAACAATAAACAAAACAAACCAGATTACTGAAATTAGAGGAGGTTAATCAGCCTGCAACTTATATTGCAAAAGTCTGTTGTTGCTGAGATTAGCCTGAACTTGCTTCAGCTTCTATAAACCACCTCTAACACTCAGAGTATCTTTTTAATTTTCAGTTACAAAAATATGTGCCTGCCAGAAAACAACTTTTAGGCAAATCCACTCTCCCAACCCTACCAAGGATTTTGATTAATTTTATGCTAGGTCAGGAGATAACCTAGAGAAGCAATACTGTACCGTATGAGAGTCCTTAGGAGAGAGTACAAGTATCTGAAAGCCCCATGTCCCTCTGTAGCATCAGAATTTAATGAAAATTCCATTGCAGCTAAGATAGCTTTGTCCTTGTTCCACAAGATGGAGTGACATCTCTAGCCCCACCAAGATCTCCATGAGGTTGGGGGAGAAAGAGGTACCAGCCTTTTAAATCTGGGAGATTCCAATAAAGAGAAAACAAGACAGTTGTTTCAGCATCAATTATTAAGAGCCTTTATCCTGTCTTCTTCATGCCAGTGCAATAGTTACATTCACATTTCTCCTGCCCTGTGCTGTATGGAACTCTCCAAGGTTCTGACCCTTAACGGTAGCCTAGTAACCTAAAGAGTGGCACTTGGAAAACTAAAGGCCATGGAAAACAGAACGGCAGGTTCAGTGGTCCTCTGCCATTTCTAAATCTTGATTCAAATATCTCACGCCTACTTTGGCCTTACTCTGATCATTCCGTCTCATCCCTGGTCTACACCTGCCTCATACCACCCCTGGTACATAACCAAATCCTATGAAATTCCTACAGTATCTGGATCTATTTCTTTCTTCCTTGTTTCAAACATTCTTCCAATCCACTATTTTAGAAACCTGTTCAATGGATTGTGGGAGAAGGGTCAGATTTAATTTAACCTTGATTTGTTTGGTTAGATTAGAGCCAATGCAACTGGAGAAAAAATATTTCTCTCAACACTTTAAATATTTCACTCTACTCACTTCTTGCTTGCTTGGTTTCTGAAGAGAAGCTGGATGTAATTCTTACTTTTGCTCCTCAGTAGGCAAGGTGTTTTTCTCCTCTGGCTTCTTTCAAGATTTTTTCTTTATCTTTGATTTTCTGCAGTTTGAATACAATATGCCTGGGTATAGTTTTTTGGGCATTAATCCTGCTTGGTGTTCTCTGAGCTTCTGTGATTGGTGTCAGACATTAATTTGGGGGAAATTCTCAGTTATTATTGCTTCAAATATTGCTTCCGTTCCTTTCTCTCTCTCTTCTCCTCCTTCTCCACTACACATATACCTTTTGTGGGTGTCCCACAGTTTTTGGATATTCTGTTCCATTTTTTTCTACTCCTTTTTCTCTTTTTCAGTTTTGGAAGTTTCTATTGACATATCCTCAAGTTTAGAGATTCTTTTCCCAGCCATACCCAGTCTATTAATGAGTTCATCAAAGCCATTCTTCATTTCTGCTACAGTGTTTTTGATCTCTCTTTCTTTTTGATTCTTTCTCAGAATTTCCATCTCTCTGCTTATATTATTCATCTGTTCTTGCACGTTGTCTACTTTTTCCTTTAGAGTCCTTAGCATATTAACCATAGTTGTTTTAAATTCCCAGTTTGATAACCCTAACATCCCTGTCATATTTGAGTCTGGTTCTGATGTTTGCTCTGTTTCTTCAAACTGTGTTTTTTGCCTTTTAATATGCCTTGAAATTATTTGTTGAAAGCCAGACATGATGTACTGGGTAAAAGGAACTCTAATAAATAGCCTTTAGTGGTGTGGTAGTGAGATGTAGGGGAAAGAGAAGTGCTCTACAGTTCAGAAACTCACAAAAGTGTGGAGTCCCCCCCCACCCTAATGACTGGACCCCCCTGGAGTTTTTAACTCTCAGATTTGTCCACACTGAGCTTCCAGCAATTCATCATTCAGGGTTTCCTACCTCAGTACTGGTTCCCACAGAAGTTTTTGCTTGTGGGCTTCTGCTCTGGTAAGACATAATTCTCTGTATTCGCCTCTCTGTCTCTCCAATGCTGGGAGCAGCGGTTTGCCCTGTGACTGATGATTTTTTAGTCTGTTCAGTTTTTTACTTGTTAGGATGGAGTGATGACTTCCAAGCTCCTTATATGCCAGGCCAGAAACCAGGAAAACACATTTCCACTGTATGAATTCCAAAGACTGTTTCCTCCCTCCCAGAAAGTGCTCTGAAGCCCCCAAGCCAAAGAGGAAAAAGAAAAAGATAAGGGTAAGATGATGAGAAGCAGTAAGAGTTCTCTTGTTTCAATTATGCCCGTCAGAAGCACTCAAAGTAGTTAGGCCATTGTGAGCAGGGAAACAAAAAGCAGTTTACAATATCCTGACTGAGAACTCATTTCTCTGAGGTATGTTTGTGGGGGGAATGTTTCAAAGAACTGTTAGAATTAACCCCAAAAGAACACCTGGAATCTTATCTCACTCTCTTCTACACTCCAGCCTGCCCAGCACCAGTTTATACTGACCCAACCTTTTCCTCTGGTGAAAAATAGTCAGAAAATATGATTTCCCCTGAGAAACTCTGAAAGTCTCTCAAAAACAGTTTCACAGAAAAATAAGGAAAAGGACAAGGTTATGCAGAACTGGCTCAAACACTTTATAAGCAGATTAAACAAGAAAAACTTTGATTTTATTTCTTATTAATTTTGCACATACTGGATGGAAAGTGGAAGGCAGAAGGCATTATGCAGTGTTTGTCTAGTACCAGCCCAGGGGTTTCCTCTACTTTCTCCATAGGGAGGGTGAGGGGCAGGGCAGGGTGTGGGGCACAGAATGCTGTAATGGTTAGAGCACAGGCTCTGGAGTTATAATGCCTGGGTTCGAAATCCAGTGCCACCACTTTTTAGCTGTATGACCTTGGACAAGCTACTTTTCTGTGCTTTTTTTCTTCTAAACTATAAAACAGAGATAATAACTGTACCTACCTCAAAAGCTTTTTGTGAATTTTAAATAATTAGTATTAAACACTTAAAATAAAACCTGGCACATGGTATCATCAAGAGAAATTCTTGTCAACTCTAAACTTCAAAATTTATCCTGAAGCTGACTGCTTATTACCACCTGTACGACCACCTCCTCAGTCCAAGCCACCATTATCTTTTGTCTGGACCTTGGCAACAGTCCTAACCAGTCTCATCTCTGCTCCAATTCTACTCCAGTCTGTTCTCCAAACAGAAATCAGACTGACCACTTAAAAACTAACTCACACCATGTCATTCCTCTGCTCAAAGTTCTCCAATGGCTTCTAGTCAGCATAAAATCCAAAGTCTTAACCGTGGTCTGTTAGGCCTGGCATGATCTTGCCTATTACCCGCCCTGTCCCATGCTCCTTTCCCCATACCCTATCATTTCTACCTCACTCTGCTCTGGCCACATTGGGTTC
This sequence comes from Equus quagga, assembly GCF_021613505.1. Taxonomy (NCBI): domain Eukaryota; kingdom Metazoa; phylum Chordata; class Mammalia; order Perissodactyla; family Equidae; genus Equus; species Equus quagga. Next base: position 60,209,606 of record NC_060280.1, on the reverse strand, counting down.
CTACCTCAGAGTCTTTGCCTTGCTGTTCCCTCTGCCTAGATAGCTACATTGCTTTCTTTCTAACCTAATTCAGGTCTCTGCTTGAATGTCTACTCATCAGAAAGGTCTCCCTCTAACCACTGTCCAGGGACTCTATCTTTACTCTGCTTTATTTTTCTTTTTAGCACTCTTCTCCACTTGCCAGTTCGTATATTTGTCTGTTTACTGTATTTCTTCCTCTCTTAGGATGTAAACCAACTCCATGAGGACAAGGACTTTGAATTTTTTTCTCTGCATCCCCTGGGTCTAGAACAACACTTGGCACATAGTTAAGGCTCAATAAATGTTTGTTGAATTAATAAATAAATAAATATTCATTGTTATTTTTCTATCTGTGGCATCTATTTCATATCAAAATATTCCAAAAGCTTCCAACCAGGACTTTATGCTTCCAGTCTCTTCTGTTTCCAGTCTATCTTATGTACCACAAGACTATTCTTACTGAAACACTGTGTTTGTAATGTTACCGTTCTGCTCAAAAACACTCCTCTCTGACCTCAGCAGTTCCTCAGTGTGTGCTGCAAGATGTTAACAGATGTTATATGAAAGGAGAGACTCGGTGATTAAGAAACTTTGGAAAATACAAGATTAGAGAAGTTTGTGTTATTTTACTACACAACTTCTCAGAGTATTTAATTTACTAATGTACAATGCAAGCCTCCTGGAGAAGAGTTTAATATTTCTCACTGTTTGTGACTACAGAATGAATCCTTTTTCAAGGGGCCAGTCAAGGACTTGCTTTTATAAAACATGCTGTAGGAAATACTGGCCTGTAGAGGTATCTAAGACCATTTTCAACAGTGGCCATCAGGGTCCTGCTTCCTTTCCCGAATATCTTATTCGGGAAAATTCCACATTCTATGGGTTCTCTTTCTTATCAACAGAGTTTATTAAGCAAAAAACCCCAACTCCCCACCCCCAACCAAACTGTAGATTTGTACATTGGCATATATCTTTGAAAAGAAGAGCCTTTCTGGGCTTCTAACCTACTTTAGCTTTCCTTTTGATCCATAAAAAACCTGGTTCCTCAATGAACATATGTTGTATTTTGAATCTTTTGCTTGCATACTATATCAAGCAAGGAGAGGGTGTCATACACAGTAGATACTCAGTATATTTAGATTCATCTTAATAATTAGTATGCACAAATTCAGCAAGATACAGGCCATGCAAAATGTGATACTCCTTACTAGAAATTAATCATGAAAATCATATTAGATAACACAGGGTGGATAGTAAATGTATGAGGTTTAGGTTTTGGAAAGAATGTCTTTCCTGGTACCATAATCTTATAAAGTATGCTCATGGTGAATAAGGGACTTTCTCTAAATTGTATTTCAAACTTTGCAAAAATTTTGTGTGACTGAATACTCAATATTTCTTATGACAATAGTAAGAAACACTGTATCACTGAAATCAATGTATTCATTACTGAAAATCTCTAAGGAAGGATTGTGTCTATAAGAATTCAGAAAATAGACCCAAAAGAGGTATACAACAGAGATATTTCAGGGTACCTGTCTGCCATTCCCTGTTCAGACAGTCCTCACTCATAGTGTGAAATGGCTTTATTTTATACTATGTATATACTATATACTATACCTCCTTCTCCAGGCCATAGATAACTGGGAAAGGGGTACATACCTGATCCAAACATAATTGTAGTAAATTGCCTTCCATCGTGATAGAACTCAAATTTTCTTCAGGTAAAATTCCCACAGTAAATTTCATTTTAAAAGAAGAGCTTATACTCCAGTGCATATGGACATACACCTTTGAACAGAAGGAGTTTTCTGGGTCCCCATCAACAGACTGTCATTCCCTTCCACTCTCCAGATATAAGGCTTCATTTACCACAGAGGAAAATGATGTCTATTCTAACTCCAGAGATGGGCCTGATTTAGTCTCTAGGTCAACCCATTCCTCTTACCAGAGATGGGTTTAGGAATGGTATATTCTGGTGGCTTCTCTTTCTCACCGAAAGAGTTTACTAATCCAAAAAGTCTCTAAACTCAAGTCCAGTCAATGAGACACAAGGGGGGGAAGTCTGCTCATTTCCAGAGCAGATTTTAGGAAAATTTTTCTCATTCCTAAGAAAAAGCCACAGGAAGAAATAGCCACTTCCTTTTCTGAATGTTATTGCATCTGGATGTGACGACTGGAACAGCTAGCTGTAGCCATTTTACTAACGATAGAGCCAATCCTGAGGATGGCAAAGTGAAGGGATGCAAAGAACCCAGGGTTCTTGATGACACTGTTGAATCTCCAATCAACCAACTGTAAGGGCTGCCCTTCCTCCTGACTTCCTGTTACAGGAGATAACACATTTCCCCATTTTTCAGCCAATCTGAGTCAGGGTTTTATCACTTGTAGCTGAAAGACCACTGGATCAAAAAGGATACTGTGACTTGGACTGAGTGAGTTAGGTGAATCAGATTCTTTCTCCTGGGAAGTACTAGCACTGAGAGACAAAGTGGGAAGCTGCCAGTTAGTTGTGAGGAACTGAACTGAAAGAGTATAGAAAAACAGGAAACTCATAGGAGCCATTGTAAAAGGAATAAGCAGAGAGAAGAAGAGACAGAGGAGAGACTGAAAGGGATAGAGAGATGTGTAGCAAGCAGAGAAGCCATTAGAAAGAACAAGACTGATCCTTTAAGGCAAAGATATTCTTTTAGCTTTTTAGTTCCCATGCTGCCTGGCTAAGCTTTTCTTACTCATGAATTACCAGAAATTACTATAACCTTACACTGTATCTCTTCATGAGAGATAGGATGAGTGTGTTCTCTGCTACTCAACAATCCCTGTCTTAGGACACACAAGGGTAGATGGAAAGGGGAAAGTCAAATTAGACTAAAATTGCAAATTAAAAGGGGACAAAAATAGGAGAGTGACATCAGCATGATGGTGGAGTGAATTGTTTCCTTAGTTTCTCCCTTTTAAGTTACAACTAAATGGACATTTATTAATCAGTAGAGGATTTCCTGCACAGCACAACAGGACATCTGAGAGATCCATGCAGCTATACATCTGAAGGTGGGTGGACCAAATCCCTGGGAGGCAATGGAAATGGGTGAGCACATCCCTTCCCTTCCCCTCCCCAGCGGCAGCAAGCCAGATCGCAGATCCACAACGGCTGGCACAACTGTAAGAGGAGGTGGGAAAGCCCAGTCTACGCAAACGCTTTCAGAGTTGCAGCCCAGCCTGTGGAAGCACCCACTGTACCACGGCAGCCCTGCTGGTGGAAACACTCTATACTGAGTGACAGCGGCTCAGCCCCCACGAAGGTGCCCACCTACTGAGCGCAGTGCAGGTGAGAAGGTGCCCTCCCTGCTCAGAAGGTGCCCCCGCCCACAAAGCATAGCAACCTGCAGGACCCACTGAATGGCAGCTCAGCCCCTGCATGGTTGCCCCTTGCCCCTAGGCAGGTAGGCAAGAAGGCACCCCATCTGCTCAGAAGTCCATCTGCTCCCTGTCCATGGAGCACAGCAGCTCACAGGACCCACTGAGTGGTGGCTATGCCCCCATGAAGGTGCCCTTCCCACCTAGCACACAGCAGCTCAGCCGGTCCCCTACCAAGCAGAGAAGCCTCGCTTTATGGTGCCCGACCTGCTCGCCCAGCACAGAGGCCCTGCCCATGAGGGCACAACCTGAAGAGTGGCTGCAGCCAGTTTGCACAAACACATAGTAGCCCTACCTGCATAACTTCCAGCAGATGAAGCAGGATCAGACAACATAGCTCCTGCTCACCCCTAGTGGTGGCAGTTGGAACCTGTGACCTGAAACTACCACAAGTGCACTGGCAAAGGATCAATTCATCAAATATCATGAAGAACTACAGTAACACTTCAGAGTAGAAGGAAAATGACAAGTCTCCAGAAGCCAACCCTGAAGTCACAGAAATGTACAATCTAAATGACAGAGAATTCAAAATAGTGGTCATAAAGAAACTTAATGAGTTACAAGAAAACTCAGAAAGACAATTCAATGAGCTCAGGAATAAAACTAATGAGCAGAAGGAACACTTCACCAAAAAGATTGAAACTCTAAAAATAAAAAAAAAGAAATTCTGGATTTGAACAACACAATTAATGAGATAAAAAACAATCTATAAATCATAAAAAATAGAGCTGACATTATGGAAGACAGAATTAGTGAATTAAAGGACAGAAATATAGAAATTCTTCAGGTAGAGGAGGGGAGGGAACTAAAATTTTTTAAAAAATGAAGAAATTCATTGAGAAATACCCAACTCAATTAGGAAAAGTAATATAAATATATAGGTATTCCAGAGGGAGAAGAAAGGGAGAAGGGAGCAGACAGCTTTTTCAAAGAAATAATAGCTGAGAAATTCTCAAACCTGGGGAAGAAACTAGACTTACAAGTAGATGAAGCCCACAGAACTCCTTATTACATCTATGCAAAAAGACCTTCTCCAAGGCCTATTAAGTATACTATTAAAACTGGGAAAAGTCAATGACAAAGAAAAAATATTAAGAGCAGCAAGGTCAGAAGAAAATAATCTACAAAGGAACCCCTATCAGGCTTTCAGCAGATTTCTCAGCAGAAACCTTACAGGACAGGAGAGAATGGAATGATATATTCAAAATACTGAAAGACAAAAACTTTCAGCCAACAATACTCTACCCAGTGAAACTATCCTTCAGATACAGTGGAGAAATAAAAGCTTTCCCAGATAAACAAAAAGTGATGGAGTTCATTGCCAATAGACGTCCCTTACAAGAAATGATGAAGGAAGCCCTCATACTTCTAACAAAAAGGCAAAGGTTTAAAAAACCTTGAGCAAGGAGATAAACAGAATCAGAAAATTGCAGCTCTATGTCAGAATAGGTCAGTAAACACTTAACTACAACATCAAAGACAAAGGGAAAAAAAGCATCAAAAATAACTATAAGCAGTTCAATTTAATCACAAACTCACAATACAGAAAAGAACAATTTGCGACAACAATAACTGAGAAGGGGAAGAGAAAAGGGATGGAACCTACTTAGGCTAATGGAGATAAGAGGCTATCAGAAAATGGAGTTTCTCATCTATGAGATCTTTTCTACAAACCTCAGAGTAATCACTAAACAAAAAATCAGAGCAAAGCCACAAATCACAAATAAAGAGAAAACTGAGAAAACCATCACAAACCACCAAACTGAAATGGCAGTCAGAAATACAAGGGAAAAGAAACAATGGAAATAAAGAACAGCTGGAAAACAAGAGATAAAATGCCAGTATTAAGCCCTCATATATCAATAATCACTCTAAATGTAAATAGATTGAATTTTCCAATCAAAAGACATAGAGTGGCTGGGTTGATTAAAAAACAAGATCCAACAATATGCTGCCTCTAGGAAACACATCTCAGCTCTAAAGACAAACACAGGCTCAGAGTGAAGAGATGGAAGACAATACTCCAGGCAAATAGCAAGCAAAAGAAAACAGGCGCTGCCATATTTATATCAGACAAAGTAGACTTCAAGATAAAAAAGACAACGAGAGACAAAGAGGGACAGTATATACTGATAAAAGGGACAGTCCACCAAGAGGATATAACACTTATGAATATTTATGCACCTAACACAGGAGCACCAAAGTATATAAGGCAACTATTAACAGACCTAAAGGGAGAAACTGACAGCGACCCAGTAAGGGTAGGAGACCTCAACACCCCACTTACATCAATGGGTAGATCATCCAAACAGAAAGTCAACAAGGAAACAGGGGCCTTAAAAGAAACACTGGATCAGATGGACTTAATAGATGCATAGAGCATTCCATCCCAAAACAGCAGAAGACACATTCTTCTCAAGTGCACATGGAACTTTCTCAAAGATAGACCATATGTTGGGAAACAAGGCAAGCCTCAATCAATTTAAGAAGACTTAAATCATATCAAGCATCTTTTCCAACCATAATGCTACGAAACTAGAAATCAACTAGAAGAGAAAAGCTGGGAAGGTCACATATATGTGGAGACTAAACAACATGCTACTTACTAAACAACCATTGGATCAATGAAGCAGTCAAAGGAGAAACCAAAACATACCTGGAGACAAATAAAAATGAAAATACAATATACTGCCTCTTAAAGGATGTAGCAAAAGCACTTCTAAGAGGGATATTTATAGCAATACAGGCCCACCTTAACAAACAAGAAAAATCTCAAATAAGTAATCTTAAACTACACCTAAAAGAACTAGAAAAAGAACAACAAACAAAGCCCAAAGTTAGCAGAAGGAGGGAAATAATAAAAATGAGAGCAGAAATAAATGAAATAGAGACAAAAAACAAAACAGTAGAAAGGCTCAATAAAACTAAGAGCTGGTTCTTTGAGAAAATAAACAAAATTGACAAACTCTTAGCCAGACTGACTGAAAAAAACAGAGAAGGCTCAAATAAATAAAATTAGAAATGAAAGAGGAGAAATTACAATGGATACCAGAGAAATACAAAGGATTATAAGAGAATACTACAAAAAACTATATGTCAACAAAACTGGATAACCTAGAAGAGAGGGACAAATTCTTAGACTTACATAAGCTGCCAAAACTGAATCAACAAGAAACAGAGAATCTGAATAGACCAATCACAAGTAAGGAAATTGAAACAGTAATCCAAAACCTCCCAAAAAACAAAAGTCCAGGGCCAGAAGGCTTCTCTGGACAATCCTAGGAAACATTCAAAGATTTAATACCTATCTTCCTCAAACCATTTCAAAAAACTGAAGAAGACGGAATGCTTCCTAACTCAATCTATGAGGTCAATATCACCATGATCCCAAAACCAGACATGGACAACACAAAGAAGGAAAATTACAGGCCAATATTGCTGATGAACATAGACACAAAAATCTCCAACAAAATATTGACAAACCAAATACAGCAATACGTTAAAAGGATCATACACCATGATCAAGTGGGATTTATACCAGGGACACAGGGATGGTTCAACATCAGCAAATCAATCAATGTGATACACCACATTAACAAAATGACAAATAAAAACCACATGATCATCTTAATAGATACAGAGAAAGCCTCTGACAAGATCCAACATCCATTTATGATAAAAAACTATCAATAAAATGAGTATAGAAGGAAAGTACCTCAAAATAATAAAGACCATATTTGACAAGCCCACAGTGCCCACTCTTACCATTCCTATTTAACATAGTACTGGAGGTTTTGGCCAGAGCAATTAGGCAAGAAAAAGAAATAAAAGGTATCCAAATTGGAAAGGAAGAAGTGAACTCTTGTTGTTTGTGGACATGATTCTATATATAGAAAACGCTAAAGAATCCATTGGTAAACTATTAGAAATGATCAATAACTACAGCAAAATTGCAGGGTACAAAATCAACTTAGAAAGATCAGTTGCATTTCTATACACTAATAATGAACTAGCAGAAAGAGAAGTCAAGAATACAGTCCCATTTACAATCACAACAAAAAGAATAAAACATCTAGGAATAAACTTAACCAAGGAGGTGAAAGACCTATACACTGAAAACTCTAAGACATTACTGAAAGAAATTGAAGAAGACACAAAGAATTGGAAAGATATTCCATGCTCATGGGTTGGAAGAATAAACATAGTTAAAATGTCCATATTACCTAAAGTAGTCTACAGACTCAATGCAATCCCAATCAGAATCCCAATGACATTCTCCATGGAAATAGAACAAAGAATTCTAAAATTTATATGGAACAACAAAAAGACCCCAAATACCTAAAGCAATCTTGAGGAAAAAAGAATAAAGCTGGAGGCAACACAATCCCTGACTTTAATATATACTGCAAAGCTATAGTAATTAAAACAGCATAGTACTGGCACAAAAACAGACACACAGATCAATGGATCAGAACTGAAAGCCTAGAAATGAAACCACACATCTATGGACAGCTAATCTTTGACAAAGGAGCTAAGAATATACAATGGAGAAAGGAAAGTTTCTTTAATAAACGTTGTTGGGAAAACTGGATAGCCATATGCAAAATAATGAAAGTAGACCACTATCTTACACCACACACAAAAATAAACTCAAAAGGGTATGTAAGACCTGAAACCATGTAACTCCTAGAAGAAAATATGGGTAGTATACTCTTTTTTTTTCTTGAAGATTGGCACCTGAGCTAACATCTGTTGCCAATCTTCTTTTTTTCCCCCTTCTTCTTCTTCTCCCCAAAGCCCCCAAGTACATAGTTGTATATTCTAGTTATGAGTGCCTCTTGTTGTGCTATGTGGGATGCCACCTCAGTACAGCTTGAAGAGTGGTGCCATGCCTGTGCCCAGGATCCAAATTGGTGAAACCCTGGGCCACTGAAGCAAAGTGCATGAACTTAACCACTTGGCCACGGGGCCAGCCCAGGTAGTATACTCTTTATATTGGTCTTAGCAGCATCTTTTTGAATACCATGTCTACTCATGCAAAGGAAACAAAGGAAAACAAATGGGACTACATCAGACCAAAAAGCTTCTGCAAGGCAAAGAAAACCAGGAACAAAATGAAAAGAGAACCTACCAACTGGGAGAAAATATTTGCAAATCATATATCCAACAAGGGGTTAATTTCCAAAATATATAAAGAACTCATACAACCCAACAACAACAACAAAAAGCAAACAACACAATCAAAAAATGGGCAGAGGATATGAATAGACGTTTGTCTAAAGAAGATACACAGATGGCCAACAGGTACTTGAAAAGACGTTCAACATCACTAATTATTAGGGAAATGCAAACCAAAACTACAATGAGATATCACCTGACACCTGTCAGAATGGCTATAATTACCAAGACAAAAAATAACAAATGTTGGAGAGGATGTGGAGAAAAGGGAACCCTCATACACTGTTAGTGGGGATGAAAACTGGTGCAGCCACTATGGAAAACAGTTTCGAGATTTCTCAAGAAATTAAAAACAGACATAACATAGGATCCAGCGATCCCACTACTGGGTATTTATCCAAAGAACATGAAATCAGCAATTCAAAGAGATTTCTGTACCCCTATATTCACTGCAGCATTATTCACAATAGCCAAGATGTGAAAACAACCTAAGTGCCCATCAACTGATGAACGGATAAGGAAGAGGTGGTATATATATACAATGGAATACTACTGAAAAATAAAAAAAGACAAAATTTTGTCCCATTTGCAACTACGTGGATGGACCCTGAGGGCATTATGTAAAGCGAAATAAGACAAACAGAGAAAGACAAATACCATATGATTTCACTCATATGTGGAAGATAAACAAATATATGGATAAAGAGAACAGATCAGTGGCTACCAGAGGGAGAGGAGGTAGGGGAGTAAGTGAAAGGGGTAAATGGCACATATTATGGTGATGGGTAAAAATTAGACTATTGGTGGTGAGCACACTGTAGTCTGTACAGAAACTGAAATATAATAATGTACACCTGAAATTACATAATGTTATAAACAATATGACCTCAATAAAATAACTGCAAAAAGAATCACATCCTAAAATAAAAAAGGGGGGGGGGGGGCAAAATAACAGATGAGGGATGAAAAAATGGCTCCAATAATAGTAAAATTTAACAAGATCATAAAAGTAAATAAAAAGTGAAGAAGGGGCTGGCCCAGTGGCACAGTGGTTAAGTTTACACATTCTGCTTCAGAGGCCCGGGGTTTGCCGGTTCAGATCCTGGGTGCAGACCTACGCACTGCTTGTCAAGCCATGCTGTGGCAGGTGTCCCACATATAAAGTAGAGGAAGATGGGCCTGGATGTTAGCTCAGGGCCAGTCTTCCTCAGCAGAAAAGAGGAGGATTGGCAGATGTTAGCTCAGGGCTAATCTTCCTCAGAAAAAAAAAAAAGTGAAGAAGATGATCATGTAGTCAGTATCAAACAAATTGGCCACTAAAAGAGAATAAATCACGTTAAGTGTCAAAGATGTTCTATACACAGCAAAAATGTATCTGGGTCCAGCATTAGATTTTCAAATCCTTTCCTGACACATTTCTACCTTTCACTTTCTCTCACGCTTTTGGAAAAGAATGCCAGGGCTTGACATTTTCTTTCTGCAACCTCTCTCCCATCTGGTGCTTTCCTCCATGCCCTTCCCGCACTGAGTTCTGCTGACACTACCCCATATTAATCCTGATTACATTTCACCTGGGTTACAGTCAATACTTGTCAAGGAAACACTATGGCTTCAGGATCTCCCAATTCCAATACAAATCAATCTTTCCAAAGCAGAACTCTGAATACGTCATTCCTTTATTTAAAAATTCTCCCTAGCTCTTCCATGCTTATGGCATTAATTAAGCCCATATTACTCCTTAGCCTAGTTAGTATACAGAACTTCCATTATATATAGTTTTAACCCATCTTTTATGCCCTTACTATCTCTTCCTATTACCATCTCCTCTTCCTATCACCTTTCCTCCCCCATCTGCTCCAGTCAACCTGAACTGCTTTGTTCTCCACATAAACGTCATAATTTTCTACTTCTGTACTTTAGCTCATGCTGTTACCTTCATCTGAAATTTACCTCCCTCTACTCTAAATTCTCTTCCACCCTTGTAGACAGCACAAAGGAGTAATAGATTTTTAGAAATTGCAGCATATTCTAATTAATAAAATCAGCATATGAATGGATCAGAGTAGATATATGCAAAATCACTTTAAGGATTACAAAGTCAGCAATACTTTTCCAAAATAGACAGAATGCAGCCAAAATGGTAGTTTATCAGCAAGGGCAGCAGCAATCCGAGTGCTATCCAAAGGTATCAGTCAGAGAGACCAGATATTCTCAACAATCCTCCAAGTTCCAATTCAAATGCCATCTCATTAAAAAAATTCTGCCTTGTTCTTTAAGCTTTGTCATTGCTATATGAATATGGCTTATTTATTCTAATAGACTTGAAAGCAGAAAACCACATCTTATTCAATTTGTAGTCCACAGCACTAAGAACAGTGACGTATAAGTAATAGATGTTCAATAAATATTTGCATAAGTTTATTCTTACAGCCTATTGGAGAACAAAAAGAACACTGAGGTTTCCTTTCCTGTCTTTAGGTTAAAATAATAGGAAAGGTCTTATAAATTTTTAGGGTTTCTATTTTTCCCTCAAGAGGAATTTGAGTTAGCTAAACATCTAGTTTAGAGTGTAAAAAAAATTAAAATGTGTAACAATATTACATTGAGGGAGGAACAGAAGTTTCTGAGAAAAGTTAAGTAGGAAAATTGAATGGGAATTGAACTGGGCAGACAGCTTACTAGCAACTCAAGCCAGAGTTTCACAGCATGATTATTTTATTTTATTTGGAATGCCAAAATCACTAACAGTAAAGATCATATATTATATGTAAGAAAGGTATAACACAAAACAAAATTTCAGATCAGACATTTAAAAAATGTTAAAAATGCATTTCAGAAACAAATCCAATGGGTTATTTTGCATTATGAATAACTTGTACCTCTTTCTTTCCATTAATGAGTTTCTCTTTAAAGAGTTTAAAAAATGGTGACAACTATTATATCACAGTTATCCTCAGAGTGGTAAAATAGAAACTGCTGAGTTGTACACATGGAGAATGGGTAACAAACTACCTTGAAGGGATATAATAACCAGGACATGTCGTCCTCATGTTAAGGCCTATCAGCATTTGATGATACTGAACAAAATTATCCACATATGAATACATTTAGGACATTAAAACTTCTTGGTAAATTAAAAAATAATATATTCTCTAGTAAATGAATAACTAGAACTATTAATAACAGAGAAATGTTTAAAAGCAATTTATATATGTTTTTGGCTATTGGTCCACAGAAGCACAATCTTAGTTCAAAACAGTAATCATCAATGTTAGAGAGTCAATTCTCTCAACTCCTTAATAAACATTTATAGTATATACCTACAATTTACATACATGTACTTACAAATTACAAATGCAATATGCATCTACAATATGCTGTAGACTAAGCACTCTGCCAGGTACTGGAAATACAAATATAAGAAAGAAACATTTTTTGCCCCCCAGGAGTTCAGTAGTAGGGGAGACAGACCTAGAAGCATATAATTATAAAATGGCCAAGTAGAGCACTGAGAGATATGCACAAGCCATTATGTGACCACAAAGAAGGGACCTTTACCTAACCTACCTAGCATGAGACAGTCAAGAGAAGCTTTTCACGCCATTGTTCTTTCAACAGCATCTATCACCACTCTCATTATCATTGTCAAAAGCCTCTGTATACACAGCCAAAAAAGCAAGCAGCAGATTCCACACACAGACTTTAAGTGATAGTTAATATAAAAAATAGAAATGGAAAAATTACTGATATCCCCTGACCTTTATAAAGAAGTTTAAGATGTCAGATTTCACTGGTAGATAAGGTGACCAAACAAAGAAGAAAAAAATAGTTTTTTTCTTTTGCTGAGGAAGATTTGCCCTGAGCTAACACCTGTTGCCGATCTTCCTCTTTTTGTACATGAGCTGCTGCCACAGCATGGCCACTGACAGATGAGTGGTGTAGGTCCGCGCTCGGGAACTGACCCACGCTGCCGAAGAAGAGCATGCCAAACTTAACCACTAGGCCACTGGGGCTGGCCTAAGAAAAATGTTTCATTTAAATATTTAAGTAAAAAAAAAGATCTTTAAAAAATCCTGTCCCTCATATATCATAAATATATATATATATATTTATATATGAAGGATCCACTGATAAATCTAATAAATCGTTTGCTCCACTGCAGAATAATATTTTAAATATTCTGATTAAATTTTCTCTCAAAGGAATTTGTATTCTGAAATCAGACTTGATACTCATAATTATTTTCTAAAGAGTCTGCATCTATAGTGAAAAAAAACCCAGTTCTTACTTGGGGAGGGAAATTTCACCTCATATAAAACATAAAGTCATATTCTCCATGAGACTTTTGTACTATACTCCTCTAAAAGTGTGAAGCTGATGGGTGTACAGATTCTTAATAAGACACAACAGATGGACATGGTTAGTGAAACATGGTTAAGACTGAGGAGAAGAGGCAGTTGATGACAAGCAGAAAAATGTACCATTCTCACTTGCATTTAGGTGTGGGGAACTAATTTAAAAGCTACTTGAGATGCCTGTCTTAGAATTGTAAAACACGTAAAAAAGTTACTCTAATACTGCTTAAACATGGCACAATATTAAATAATTTACCTTGCATTTTAAATAACTCATAATTGGGTTTTCATATAGACAGAACCATAAACAGAGCAACAAGTGAGAAAATCATACAAAAGAGTCAAGAAATAAGCAAAGAAAAAGAGGCAGGTAAACAGTACCTATTTTGGCTAAACAAGCTGATGATGGCCAAATGCTATGGGAATAGTAACGACTCAAATCTTGGAGCACTCTATACTGCGAAGAGCAAAAACTCGCAGCAGAGGAGCTCAGTTAACAATCAGAGATTTCAACACGTAAATGAAACATTTAGCAGAGAAAAGGAAATCAGCGACTAACTCTGACATCCAGGATTTTTTCCTTTTTGTTTTACATAAGGATTTGTTCTACCATTGGAGTTTCTGAGAGTTTTTCTGCCCTTTGAACATGTTTATTTTGTACTGAAATAACACAGCAGCTATTTCTTTAAGAATGAATAATAAGATCATTGTTACGGAGCAATAAATATTTACTAACAGTTTATCACAATCATGTTTTACCTAAATAATTTCTATTTTTGCTTTCCCCACAGTTTTTTGTTTCAAATTCTTAACAACAGAGTCCATGTCATAATTGACTTTAGAATTGTAAAACACACATGCAGGTGCCAAAGAAAGGCTAATCAATAAACAAAGCAAAGTGAAATCAGAAAGGCATTCAATATATACAGATAACTTACAAATTGCAGATAACACAGAAGGGAAGGAATGACAGATATGAGAAGGTAAACAGACAGCTCACATCAAAGAAACCTCTCAGCTTGCCCCAGGTGATCCTAAAGCTGCTGGTGGAACATTTTGGTAGTGGCACCGAAATTGGATCAAATCTACTTTCCGATATGATTCTTTGGCATAAATCTGCATCCTGTTGCTACAAATGACCATTTCTCACTGTTTTAAGTTCTTAGAAAGCTTCTGTGCAAAGCAATATGCACATTCATGTCTGTATTCAATCTGATCTCCATACTGAGAGGAAGACAAGCCTCCATTAAACCACAGTGTTAGGAGCCTCCCTCGGGAAATGTCAATTCCCTTTCCCACTGCCCTTCTTCTTGGATGTTCTTTTCTCTCCTGTTGTTGGAACAATTGTACTACTGCAGAGGAAGGATGGTACCAGGGCTGAAGGTCAAGTTACTGAATATTTCTGAGCAGAGGAGGGAAAATGAGAAGCTGCTTTTCTCATTCTATGGTTCCCAGAATGATTCCAGAAATGATAACATTCAAATTCAAGTCTAAAGTTATTTTTATAATGTGTACTGTGACTGAAGGATCTCCAATTAAATTGTCTTTTCAGAATTGAAGCAATACTGTCTTTTCCTATTACCTATACTGTTGGATGGTGTCCCATCTGTTCTGCTCTTGGGGTGACACTTCTGGTGGAGGGGAAGGACAGTTGGTCCCAAGACTGAGGGTCAAGTTACTGAGCCCTCTCTCAGTATTGCTGAACAAGAGGGAAAAGAGGCTGCTGTGTCTTTCCGGAAATATTCTTCCTGCGGCATCTGGAAAGACTCAGGGTTCAAGGTTGGGTTAAACTTCAATAATTGGTTCAAGGAAGCCAAGTCACAGCTTGAAGCTCCTCCTTGGATCTGTGGGTCTGGACAGGAAGGTAATGCTCAAGACTCTCAAATTGCTAAAAGTTGGCCCAGAAAGGACTCCAGCCCAGTTTGGGTCTTCTAGGAGTTTTAAAAGAAAAAAGTGAGATAATATGACATTTATTAAGGATCTGTATGTACTAGGGAGTAGGCTAAGGGATGGGCACACAACAATGAATAAAATAGAATATCTAGTCTCAAGAACACAGTATAATGAAGGGAGAAGACAGCTGAAATACAGTGCTTTAGCATTAGGATACGGATGTGAGCACGGTGTTCATGAAGCAGGAAAAGTTAGCACCCAGCTCTGTTCAATCTCCTTCTTTTCTAAAGCACTGTCCTAATCTTTAATTTAGACTTCACAGTTCTCTAAGTCCTCTATATTGCAAACTGTTTTCCAATATTAGAAATATTGCCAGTACATGTGGAAGTTCTTCACACTTTCATGGTTTCATACATATCATTCCCAATATCGGGAATATTCTTCATCCTCCTACCCGTAAGTCCTTATTATTTGTCTTTACATACTCAAATTGTGTAGCAGTATAGTGTAGTGCAGTGGTTCTCACACTTTAGTCTTCATACGAATCACACTGGTAAGCTTGTTAAAAATGCAGAGCCTTGGATCCCATACCCAAGAAATCTGATTAGTTATCCAATATAATTTTGATGTTAATGATGACAATTTTATAATATTTATTCAATAAATGTCATTGTTATTAGCATTATTAACAAAATTAAAAAATTGGCTTTTCTAATCAAAGTCATCTGAATCTGGTTGGTTCTGTTTCTCCAAGCACTTATACTAATTAAATGCCCTGTTACAAGAATTCAAGTTACTCTCATTCACATCACAAGTGGTCCATGTTTTTCATGACAACTTTTAAAAAATTGGAGTAGTGAGTCAAAAGCAGTCCATGGTACCAAGATAATATTAAAGACATCCCGTCTATCACCAGGATTCTTAGGAAAAAATTGCAAACTAGGAGATTTGATTTTGGTGCTCTACCAATTTCTGTCATTCTTCCCCTCCCCTCAACCCTACCACATATGAGTGACCCATTTGACTATAAAGATATTAAAAAGTCAGAAGTGATTAATTTTGGCCACAGCTCCCTAGCCACCAATTTCTTATAGATTTAGAGTATCCAATGACAAGATTTAAAGTTATATGTTTTCTGTGTTAACTCAGGATTTGATTACATTGTCCTATATGTAACAATGTATATGTATTTAAACAATACATATATATAAATAATATTTATCCATTTTATTACTGTATGTTTGTCAGTGTATACGCAATAAATTTGACAGATTTTTATCTTTTATTTTATTTATTTATTTTTTCTTTCTGGTGGGGAAGATTGGCCCTGAGCTAACATCTGTTCCCAACCTTCCTCTTTTTGCTTGAGGAACAAACTGTGTATATGAGATCTTAGAAGCACCTATGAATCATCTTCAATGATAAAGTTATATGAGACACATAGCTGTATAAAGAGCTGATATTGGCTTATTGGTACAGCTAATAATTACTCTTATGTAGCATTTATGTAATGGTTTGGAGTAGCACATTATTTCCATTAAAATTATTAGCCCACCAAAAGAAAGCTACAGAACCTGCAAAGTCATCCTAGCCAGGTAATATATTTGCCACTGACAAAGCCAAAATCACAACTTATTATACTGAAGCAAATTAATCAAACTGAAGTGCCTGCCATACTGTAGGTGTTCAATGCATGTCTGTTGAAGGAACGAATGAACGTACAAACAAAGGCTACCTTTACACACATCACTGGACTAAAAAGAAGTGCATTATTTTATCTTGAAAAAGCCCAACAATGCTAAAACTAAAAACAAGCAAGTTTCCCATTAAAACTCAGTTAAAGCTTATCTAATTCCTACAGGTCACCGCATTAATAACTCAAATTTAATGTACCTTTATTTAATTTTGCTTTACTCTAGTGAATTAAAGACTAATCTTCCTTGCATATGACATGTGAGATATCAAGTTTTTCAGCAAAGAATATGTAGCTTGAGGCAACTTAATATTATAAATCTAACTTGAACTCAGTCAGAAGTACTCTTAACAAAAGACAAAAGAGGTTCACTAAAAGCAGTGAAAATCAATTTTATTTATATATATATAAAATCAAAGGTAGAAAACTCTATGCTGAAACTCATAATGAAACAGCACTATTTCTAGAAAAATCATGCCTACTGAGACCAGCCATATTATTTAGGTAAACATAGAAGCAGAGATCACTTTGGTTTTAGCTGTATTGAACACAACCTATTATTTTTACTTTCATTTACCTTATATAATTTTATCCAAAGCAATTTTCCTATTTTAAACATAAAATAACTTAGCGAAAAACAAGCAACATGTCAATTCAAAGAATTTATGTTTTGATGTTTGAATTACTGGAGGTCTGAATAGAAAAAATGGAAGAGGTTGAGAATGACTATTTAAGAAGATCAACAAAACATTTATAATATTTTCAGTTATTGATGCCTAGCCTTTACTTTTCCCAAACTAACACCCAAGCCAAAGATTTTATAACTCTTAACAGAGCATAATATTATTATAATTTCTGTAATAGGTGCACAATAAATATTTAAAAAATGATAAGCATGAAGATTCCTGCTTTTTAGGGGAACGCTATTTTCACCACAGCTTTTTCTCGCTGACTTTCAATACAGAGGTCAAAATTCTTCTCTCAAGGTCTCAAAGATAGCAGGAAGAATATATAACTACTGATAATTATAGTCATGTGTTTTCATAAAGATCAGAGATTTTCTTCTACTTGTTCAGACACTTCATAACAGAGATAGTTTAACCAAGTCATGGGTTGAAATTTGGTTACTCAGAAAAGCCAAAGAAAAGATAATTAATTGCTAAAGCTAAGATTTAAAATATATCTAAATTATGGATATTAAATGACATTTTAGCTGGTTAGTATATTGACATCAACTATGTTTATCTACTAATCCAATGTTTTATGGGAGAAGGATCTACAGAATCACAGACAAGCAATAAAGCTTTCGGGACTAATGAACTGTTTATAGCTTATATTGAGATGATACTACTGCATTTGAGTTATGTTTATTAGTAAACCACTAAACGATATTTTTCTGTCTCTCTTCATTTCCAAGATCTACTTTGGGATGTGCAAAGACTTATGAGTGCTTCTAGAACAGTTAAATTTTTTTTAAATGAAAGAGCTATTCTGGAGAAAAGATCTTGTTAGCTATGAAAAAGTGATGCTGAGAACATACTAGCAATATCTTCCTTCTGTACTCCCAGCACCATGACACCACCACCACTCCCTGTGCCAGCACAAGGACTCCCAAGTCGCATAATAACAAAAGTAGATGTAGACGTCAGAACCACAACTGCAATGTCCTTTATCATTTATAAAATACTCTCACATACATTAGTGTATCACTTAATCCTCACGAATGAATGAATGTTCATTTTCTGGTAGGTTACCTCAGCAAGCATTACTTCCTAAGTACATAACAGAGCTGGGATAATTACACGGGTCTCCTGGTATCTAGCTAAGTGACTTTTCCACTATAGTACTATAAAATTGAAGTATTCAAACACCTTCACTAGTTACCTGTGGTTATCTTGTAGACAAGATGTTACCTGATCTGGGAAAAAAATAATTTGCTTTGTATTCACAATAACAATATATTATTTTAGAACACAGCGGTCACCAACTAAAGTGTATATAAGTGTACGATGAGCAGATTCAAAGTCAGCGTATAGACAGATACAAGGAATATGTGCAAGGATCAACAAAAAGCTGTGCTCACAGATGGAGAGACAAATGTGCAGGAAAAAAGAGTGAAACTATGTGACACCACCCTAACCAGCTGCAGTATGCTGAAATATAATAGGTGCTAGAACACTGGAACTGACAAGCTACATAACATATCAATTATAAAATATGTGTAGCCTGACAGAATTTAGGAAAGAATAAAAAAGTATTCATTTTGCTGACTAACAAGTCAAGATCGCAAACACTGACTGGGAGACCACAATTGGTAAACAAGACATATTCCAACAATAGGATATACTTATCATAGCCTCTTATCTAGTTGGACCTTCTCCAAAAGGTCTACACTCTAAAACGTCTTCTGAACTTTTTTGTAGAGGTACCTCATATTTTCCCAAATGAAAAGATATGAGTTTTTTCAATAATAAAAGCTGTGTATACTCATTGTGAAAAAACTTCAAACATAGAAACACACAAAATACAAATGAAAGCCCCCATAATCCCACCCCTCAGACACACCATTGTACAACTCAATTCATATTTTCTAAACTTTTCCTTATGTCTATGAAAATATGTATGCATAATGAAATATAAACATTGTGTGTATAAATATACTGTTATATAAATATATCACATCAATATGAACCATATATTATATAAACAGCTTTAAATAGTAAACAGTATTAAATAACAATAATATATTTGAAAATTTAAATGTAATCATACCATACATACTATTCTGTAATTTATTTTTTTATCTGAACAATTTATCTCTTAATTTTACAGATTCCCTAATTCTAAGGGTAATTCTTTCACAGCTACATCTGATTCAGAAAGAGAAATTTCATTTATTATATGATACAAATTGAACAAATCATTTTTAAGACTCTAGACTTATTTTCACCTGTAAGTCCTAAAGAAAGAAAAATAAAAATGCTTCATTACACAAAGGGAATATTTTGATTAGTTGTATCTAACATATTATTTTGACTAACTGTATCTGACACAAATCTAGTATTCAAATGAAAAAATCTGAATGATGAAGATTTAATTTGTCACATGTCTAGAAGGCAATCTATAACAAAAGCTTGGTTGTTTGGCCAAGTAATTTCATTTCTAGTCATTTATCTTAAAGAAATAATTCAGAACATGTCAAAGATTTAGTTTCAAGGACGTTTATGGTAACATTTATAATGTGGAAAAAATCTAAATGCCCACCTACAACGAACTGGTGAAACACATTATGTCAAATTTAATTGACAGACTACTACATAATGATTTAAAATAATTTTAAAGAAATATATTTATTGACTTGAAAATATTTTCATGAGATATTAGAGGGGGTATAAAAGTATATTTATATTTCTTAGTAAGTTAAATATACACTTATGATATGATCCAGCCATTCCATTCCTAGGTATTTAATCTAGGAAACAGAGAAAAGTACTAGAGAAAAGTAAGCATATATGTATACACAAATTTGTACATGAAAGTTTACAGCAATTTTATCTGTAATAGCCAGAAACGGGAAACAACTCAAATATCTATAAACAGGTGAACGGATAAACAAATTGTGGTATATCCAAACAAGGGAATACAATTCAGCACTAAAAACAATGAACTACTGATATACACAACACCATGGATGAATCTCAAAATAATTACGCTGAGCAAAAGAAATCAGACAAAAATGAGAGTATATACTATATGATTCCATTTATATAAACTACTAGAACTAAGCTAGTCTATAGTGACAGAAAGCAGAGCAGTTGTTGCCCAGGGGTGAGGGGATGAGGAGGAAGAGGTGACAGGGAAGGATTATAAAGGGATATGAGGAAACTTTTGGGGATGGTGGACCCATTCATTGTTTTGATGGTTTCATGGATTAATAATATGCCCAAACTTTTCCAGTTGAATAGTTTAAATTTATAGTTTATGGTATGTCAACTGTACCTCAATAAATCTGTCAAATCTCTCACACATACACACAAACTATACTTATGCTATCATCCCACTGCTTTGCTCAAAATATAAAACACAAACAGAAAACTGCTTAAAACATAAACATGCAGTTTAATGAATTATTATAAATACCCATATAACTACCACCAAGGTCAAAATATAGAACATTTGCAGCACTCCAGAAGCGCCTCCCCCTCATTCCCCTTCCTAATCATACCTTGCCCTTCTCCCCAGAGGTAACCCCTGTCCTGACTTTTATGGTAATCACTTCATCTTTTAAAAATAATTTTACCATCTAAGTAGGTATCCCCAAACAACACAGCTTAGTTTTTGTATGAATAGAATGTGTTCTTCTGTGTCTGTTTTCTTTTCCTCAACAACGTGTTTTTAAGCATCATTCACAGAGTGTAGTACATTGGTTTTCCCTGCTGTATGGTACTCCACCGCATGAATATACTACAATGTATTTATCCATTCTACTGTTGGTGGACATGGTGTTTCCAGCTTCGAACTACTAAAAATAATACTGCTATGAACACTCTTCTAGGTGCATCCTAGCTTATACGTATATGAAACAGGGTGAAATTTCTGGGTCACAGGGTATATTTACTTTTGATTTTACCTAATAATTTACACACTACCAACAGTATATGAGAGTTCCTATCGCTCCATACCCACGTATTATCTTCACCGCACTTACTGCTACCTGAAAATTTCTTGTTTACTTTGCTTGTTTAATGTCCATTCACTGTAACCTCCCTAAGAGCAGGAGTTGGCCTGTCTTGTCCACTGCTCTACTCCTAGCACCTAGAACAGTGACTGGAAGAGGGCTTGACTGAAACAGCTTGACACACAGCTGAAGCTGAACAAATATTTGTTGTTGTACTAAATGAATAAATGAAAATTCCAGTCCATTAGTAATTTCAGCCAGGGCTAAGTAGAAAGACAACTGGCCTTGTTTGCTGATTCCCAAAATACTTACATGTTATGTAACAAAAAATTGTTATGTAACTTAAATATCATGATTCCAACTATAAAAAACTATACGTATACACAAAGAATAAAAGTGGAAGGAAATAACCCAAAACTTAGAAATATTTGTCTTGGGGCACTAACGGGTCTTTTTCTCCCTTCTCCCCAACTTCACCCCTAGCTTTTATATATTTTCCAAAATTTCTTCAATAAATATATTACTTTTGTGAAAAAAGGTAAACTTAAAAATAACAACAGCAATGAAAAAGAATGAACTATTGATACATATAACACGGATGAATCTCACAGACATAAGGTTGAGTAAAAGTAGTATGCACAATAGAGAATTATTCCATTTATCTGAAATTCAAAAGCAGGCAAAACTAATCTATGGTGGGAAAGATAAAGCTAATGGTTAGGCTTGTGGGGATATGGACTGGGAGGGAACATACGGGAGCTTTCTAGGGTGATGGAAATGTTCTATATCCTATCCTAGGAGATGGTTACCTAAGATGATACATATGTAGAAAATTCATCAAGCTATAAACTTAAGATCTGTACACTTTATTGTACATAAATTATACTTCAATTTTATAAAAAGGAAAAATGTAAATAAAGAACGACTGGACAGGAATAAAAAACAAGAATGGGTTTTATGGTTTTCTAATTTTTCTAACCATGTTGTTTGCATTCCAATTGTAATAAATAGTAGAGGTCCAGAAAGCGTTTTTTTTTTTTTGAGGAAGATTAGCCCTGAGCTAACTACTGCCAGTCCTCCTCTTTTTTTTTATTGAGGAAGCCTGGCCCTGAGCTAACACCTGGCCCATCTTCCTCCACTTTATATGTGGGATGCCTACCACAGCATGGCGTGCCAAGTGGTGCCATGTCCGCACCCAGGATCAGAACCGGCAAACTCTGGGCCACCGAGAAGCAGAACGTGCGCACTTAACCGCTGTGCCACCAGGCCAGCCCCCAGAAAGTTTTTAAGTGTTAGTTAACAAAGCAGTGTTAAATTTGTACATTAAATTCCTCAAACCACATAGAAGCAAAACCTTATGATGATTTTTGAATCTTTTAGCTTTCCTCTTTTTCAGATTCCTTCATATTTTGCAGCATGAAACATACTGTACATTTAGACCATAAGTTTGGAAATAAACTAACAGGTGAATGTGCAACAGATCTTTTCTCATTCCAAGCAAATTTGAATTTTTTGAAATCAATGATAATAATACTGCTATTGGCAGTAGAAATGCTGAGAGCAGTCACTTACAAAATGAGATATAACGCCATGTGGCCAATATGTTAGGAAAAATGTTTCCCTTTTTCTTAGTTCCTTTTCGAAAAATAGGATTTTCTATATTTGTTTGACACTGTGGCAGACATTAAATATATTATCTTACTACAATGTGGGTGGGGTTTTTTTTTGGTTCTAAAGGTACTGCCTACTTTTCGTGAATCAGTAAAATCAATGTTCACAAATTAGTAGTCTATTATCAAAAAGTTGTTATTGAAAAACAAAATCTATTCATACATTTTTAATAACTGCCTGACTACTACACATGTTAAAACATAATATACCTTAAAAGCAAAACAAGTCTTACCTCATTCATTCAACTATTAAGTGCCTGTCGTGTGCTACTTTCCTGGGTGCTGAGGATAGGGATAATGAGTAATATACAGATCCTGCCCTAAGGAAAATCACAGTGGGATAGGAGAAAGATATATAAACTGACAATGCTGCTTTACAACAGACAAAATCATGAGAATGTGAATGAATTAGCTTTAGATTAAACTGGCAACCATGCATAGGCAGGACTGATAAGGGAATACTAGAGACAAGAGAGCACTTGGAATGCTAATCATGAGCCGGAAGTGAATTAATGAGGGACTAAATTAGGGTTAAGGCAATGAAAATACAAAGTAAAGAGCAGAAATGAGAAATATTTCTAAGGAAAATTAGTAAGACTAAGCAACTAACTAGATATAAACATGAAGAAGGATGAGTCATAGGTACTCAGTGGTGGTAAGAATGGGCAAACTGGTGACAGAAATTTGAACACAGGAAAAGCTTATTTAGATGAGGCGAAGGTAATGTGTTCAGCTTTGTAACTCATTTTCCAGATATCAAGGCAGAAAGTAAGGATCTGGAGTTTAGGCTAATGTAAAGGCTCAGGTCAAAGATCTGAGATGATCTTCCTAGAGGCACTGAAGGCTTCAGAATAGAGGAGCTCACAGTGAGAGAATACACAGAACTCCTTCTCTTAGGAAACAGGAAAATGAGACAGACAAGTCTTAAAAGCAGGAAAAGAAACCTGTCACAAAAGAAAATTCCCAAGAAGAACAGAGTGCTTGCTAAGTGCCAAGTTGTGCAGTGAAGACAAAGAATGAGGGCTAGAAAGAAGCAAGTAGATTTGACCATTAGGTCACTGGTGACCTTTACCAGATGCTATATTACCACTGAGTTTGTAACTCCACATCCTGCAGATATTATCTCTGCTTGTTAATCATTGTCTATTTTTTTTTCTGATTTTCTACAGAACTTCTCTTGTATTTTCTAACAGCACTCACCACATACATATTATAGCACAGTTGTATCTTTAATTCTTCCTCCCCCTCAAATATCTAGATAAGAAACAATAATCACTTCTGAATGAAGAGCCAAATAAATGGTTCATAATGGGATAAAGAAGCAAAGACAAATGTTATAGTATTTAATGTTTATTTTACCAAAAGTAAAGCTAGATATTTATTTTAACCCCCCCCCAACCATGATATTTAATGAAAAGCAAATCTATTTAAAAATGGTTGAACATGGACAGGATCAAAAGAGATTATTCTGCCTGTTTCAAGATGGCAGACTGAGAACTGCCTAGTTTTCCCCTCCCACATCAAATCCTGGAAATGACAGAAAATTAATTAGTGGTCACAAAAACAAAAAAAATCAAAGAGCTAGAAACGGGGAATATTCTGTCATCTACAACAGACTAAATCAAACTAAAGAGGAAAATCACAGACTAAGATCAACGTGGATCTGCAGAGGTAATACAGATATAAAAAACGGCAACAGAACTACCAGTGCTCTATGCCCAAAGGTGGAATAGAGGAAGAGAAAAGGGCCAAGGGGCAGTCAACAGCATTATTAGTTAGAATACCACAGTGGGTGCAGCCAAGTCAAATCAGCCCGTATTCATTCCCTGCACAACACCCCTGGCAGTGAGAGACGTTACTGAGTGCCTCCTCCCAGGAGGGAGCAATGTGTATAAGATCTTAAAGAGACAGAGCAGTGTCCTGGTTGGCTGGTGACACATAGAAAGAGAGGGAAGTGTTCATTCCCAGCAGATCAGCCACCAGGATACCTAGCCCAGAAATATTTTCTACTCACTCCTTCCCTCTCACTGAAAATCGAGTGAAAACTCCAATAGCAGGTCTTAGCCCTCTTCCCAAGTATGCTGCATAAATAGAGTCAGGACGGAATATGACAAAGAATTTCCATTATAAAGATGAATATATAATCAAAGAATGAGCAAACTCTCGAGGAATATAAATCTCATTTAAGGCAGAGAACAAGCTCAACAAATGAAGAACCCACCCAAAGAAACAATATAAACTGGAATAGGATTTAAAAATAACTATGTTGACTTCTTCTAGCCATAATGTAGTAACAGAAACCAGATGTATCCTTCATTTAAAACAATTAGAAAATTGGGCAAAACATGTAAAACAATTGTGTTCAGACACTGGGCAATAGGCAAATAGGACAGTGATCCCTGAGAGAGGGTAACCAAATGAGGTGAGGCCTATGACCTCCTGGCTTTCTGTCTGGAGGCACATTCTGGAATTCACAGCAGGGACAGAGATTCCAAGCAAAGCATGGTTGTCTTGCAGAGTAGAGGAGACAAATTAGAATTCAAGAGGTCTGAGGTTTCTGGAAGATGTGGGGCAAAGTTCTGGAGAGAAGGGAGCTACAAAAAAAAAAAAAAAACTCACAAATCTTCATAAGAGTACCATTAATTCTTTGCTAAATACTAAGACGTTTGTGCACGACGAAATTCTACAAGGCTGGGCAGAGAACAACTAGGCTGCCACGAGCTGAATGGTTCCCAAAGCTCACGTAGGGCTGAGAATCATTCAAATTTCCACCAACTAAAGGGGAGAGTTCTCACTGATCATTCAAAGCATTCAGCAGAGACCTTAGAAGGACCACACCTTAGTAGTGAGGCCAAGCTATCGCTACTGTAAAGGTTATACTCTAACACCCACCCTAACAAAACTTGAAAAGATCAAACAGAACTATTAAGTAACTTAACTGCCTACCAAAGCTCAATACTCTTTAAAGGAAGACAACAAAATCCAGAGACTTGACAATGTAAAGTTCACAATGTCCAGCATCCAATAAAAAAAAGTATTAGCACACCAAGAAGCAGGAAAATGTAACCTATAACCAGGAGAAAAACAGACAATAGAAACAGACTCAGAAATGAGACAGATGATGGAATTATCAGACAATGGCATTAAAAGAGTTATTATAACTATGTTCAAGTATTTAAAGGAAAATATAGTGAGGAGAAAAAAAGGAACATTAGAGATAAATATATGTTTAATATCTTCCCAGAAATAAGGGAATATATCACATCGAAGAAAAAATAGGAAATGAGAAAAAGAAATCAATGAGAGAACTTGGAAATAAAAAGTCTAATTGTTGAAATACAAACTCAATCAACTTGAGAAACCTGAAGCCTCAGCAATGGAAAATACCTTGACTCAACATAATCTACTCAGCAATGGAAAATGCCTTGACTCAATATAATTTATCCAGCAAACCCCCCAAAGACTCAGGAACTGATGGCACAAGGAGCTCTGAAAGTCTGCGTGAATGAAGCTAAAATAAGGGTGATCCATTGAAGATGTTTTAAGAAGTGGTTCAATTCCCAGATTTCATCTTTCATTCTATGTAATCGGGTGACTGCCCTGACTTCTACTCCAGTAGAAATCTAGAGGCTGTGTCTCTTGAGAGACTGAAACAAAGGGTTTCTAGACTTAAGGATCCTAGGCACAGTTGAGGACAGGGATACCACATTGAAAACAGGGAGATTAAGTAAACAGGCATATTTGATGCTGACATGCCTCAGCCTTCCTTACCCATGAGGCCAAAATGGCAACCAGGCCTTTACCTTCTGGGTAGAAGACTGCAATAATCTTCTCCTGGGACTCTATCAACTTAAGAGTAAAGATACAAACATTGGGAATCTCCAGTAAAAGAACAGTAATATCATTCCCATAGTAAAATTCATAGCTGACAAATCCCATCCACTCCTGGCTTAGTTTACAGTCAGTTTCTTAGTACCCAGTCAGTTTCTTAGTTCCTTGCTCTTACCTAGGAATTGACAACCAAATATGTCAGATAATCATCTAAAGAAACCTCCTAAGATAAAATATATAGACCAAAACATACTCACCAATAGTAAAAAGAAAAACCAACTTGGAGGAAAAAAAAGAGTATGTAAAGAGAAGAAAATATAACAAAATTATTGTTGTTCTCATAGAGCTAAGACATTGTAAAATTATCAAACAAAAATGGGTGTTATTTTAAAAGGAACAAACAGGGAACAAAATAAACTCATAGATTTTAAAAATATAATAGCAGAAGAAAACTTGGAAGGAAAAGTTTATGAAATACCCTAGAAAGCAGAGCAAAAAGACAAGAATATGGAAAAAGGAGAATAAAAAAGAAAAAGTTAGAGGGCCAGTTGAGGAGGGTCAATATCTGAATAGGCATTTGTGAAAGAGAAGACAGAGAAAATTAGGGAAGGGAACCATCAACTAAGCAATACAAGGCAATTTCCTAGAACCAAAGGATATGAGTTTCCAGACTAAAAGGGCCACCAAGAGCCCAGCACCATGAAACAAAACAGACCTACGCCAAGACACATCATTGTGAAATTTTAGAACACTGGGGACAAAGAGAAGATCTTACAAGCTCATAGACAGAAAACAATTTACAACAAAGATTCAGGAACTGGATCACTTTAAGCTTTTCAAAAGCAATCCTGGAAACCACAGGACAATGGAACAATGTCCTCATTATTCTTAAGGGAAATTATTTCCAACTTAAAATTCTATTTCAAGAGAAACTATTAAGTATTATGGTAGACATGCAAGATCTCCAAGCACACAAGGTATCAAAAAATTTGCTCTTATATAGCCTTTCTTCAGGTTTCTGCTCAAAAATAAGAAAGGCTTTCCTTGACAACCTTTTATAAAAGAACAGTCTTCATCCTGGCTTCCCTATCCTCCTTACCTTCTCGGAAACACTGACATTGTACATTTTCTTTTAATCCCCCGCAACCTGAAACACTCTCCCTAAAATGTAAGCCCAAGAGGGCAAGAACTATATGTTCACTGACGTGTTCTGAGCACCTAGAACTGTGTCTGATAGACAACAGACGCTCAATATACAATGTATTGCTTTGATAGAAATAAAAAATAATTTTACAAAAGTAGACAATGAGCAAATAGCACAATCAGACTATCTATTCATGTACGAGAATAAAATGCAGACATTTTCAGAAATAGAAGGTCTCAGAGGTCTCACTCAGAGACCTCTTTCTGAAAGCAGAAAGCATATTCTCCAAAACGGGAAGAAAAGATCATTTCCTGTGTGGACTATGGTTTTCCCATTTTATCCTAAGTAGGAAATCTATCCCTCTTATCACCTTAATTAGCAGATAAAATCTACTTCTGATTCTCCTCTTTCACAAACAAAGAAGTAGCTTTCTCTGAATTAATTCAGTCTTATTGAAATTCCTTAACACAATGATTCACTTAATAGAAATTCATTCTGAAAGAAATAGAAAACACAGACTGTCAAAAGCCTCACATTAATAGAATTTGGCTGGGTATGGTTATGGCCAAGATCAGAATAGCTGATGCTTCTCTCTCTCCCTTCACTGTAGCCTAGCTGCAGCTGCAGCTGCCAGACATGGGAGAAGCTCACTGCTCACAGCACAGAATGTCAGCTTTGAACCCTAACTAAAGGCAGGCTGCCAATAATCAGCAGGAGATAGCTGAAATTAATATAGAAGTTAACAGGAAAACTGGATTGCTTTTCAGAAACTTGTCTATTCAATTAAGGCCTATTATGCTTATATTTCCAAACATATGAAGCTTAAAAACTATTTAATCATCTCTGACAAATCCATTTCATTCATCAAATGTTCAGAAACTAAACTGTTTCCTGAGATTTACAGAATCAGCCTTTTAGACCTAGAAAACTGACTGTGAACTCTTCTAGGGCAGTGGTCAAGTCACTCATTTCTTTCTTTCTTTTAAATCCCCAGCACTAACCACAGTATCAAGCACATAGTACTTAACAAGCTCATACAACCTCCCCATTCTTAGAAGACTCTGAGGTTCAGATATGTTCTACTGCTTGCCCCAGGATGTTTATATTAGGAGTTAGATCTGGGGCTAGCACATAGACTTTACTCTGGATTTTTCTTTTAACGTCTGACTCAGTTTAAACAAAGGTGAGGGGGAGACCAACAACTTTGTGAATCATGAATCGTGCTGGTTCTTTGATGTACTTACTAGTCTCCCTAAAAGTTAACTAGAAAGATTTACAAATAATCCAATTAGATCTGACCTCTTCAACAGTAACTATGTTATACGTGTCTAACAAAAATTCAAAAGGAAAGATCTTAAATTTTATATCCAAGGACAGCCTAATTTTATCCGCATGAATTCAACATTGGCATACCTCTTCTGAAGCACATACTAATTTACTATCTTTCTACATTGACATCTACCATCCTCAGACATGCGAAAGCAACATTCGCCTATACATCTGCACAGTAGATTATGTTCAGTTAATAAAGCTCATAAGACATGTGACAGGGATGTGACTGGAAAGGTAGATGGGGCTGCATCATTATACCAATTCTATACTAACTTCTGACTTTATACTGAAGGCAATGGGGAACCACAGAAATACTTTAAGTAGAAAACTGACAAGCATCAGTCTGCATTTTTGAAATATCATTTTTGACAGCAACATGGAAGACGGATTAGAAGAGGGACAAATCCGGAGGCAAAGAGAACTTAGGCTGCTGAAGTAATTCAAGTGAGAAACGACGAAGGTCCAAACTAAAGCAACTAAAGCAAGAAATTGGAGAAGTGAGGGCAGATTTAGGCCGTACTGCAACTGGGACCCTCGTTAATAATTTAAAAACTCAAAGAATTAAAAGTTAAATTAGACTCATACTGGTGTTATAAAGTAAAACCTTCAAAGTTTACATTCATAATAAAAGGCCAATGAACAACTTTTCCAACATTACCATTACATTACATGCCATTAAGATAGTAACCAAAGGCCACAAAAATTGTCCCATAGGTGCTCTGAGTAACCAAGCGTCTAAAGGTATTTTGGCTAAAACAAAGCCCTTTTTCAGTCACCACAGCCAGTATCCTAATATGTTATCATTGAAAGGGAAAGACAGGAAATGAATCAATATACCTCAAGCACATGCTTGGCCTGGAAAGACACAGCATATCAAGGAGCAGAAATCTGAAAACAAAGGCCCTGGGTAATTTAATTACCAGGCCGGAATCTGCTGACTGCCGGTTTAATTGTTTGAACAGTGCCCAAATTGTCTGACAAGGTGACCACCCTAAGATTTCTGCACCATTTACTGCATGTGAGCACACGGACAAATATAAGAAATAGTTCTAAAGAATGTAGGAATCTTGAGTAACTTTCATTAATCATACCTATGATTTCAAAGGAAAAGTTTAGAGTCAAAACCTTGTATTTATAAATAACCCAGGGCTCTTTTAAGCAAATTCACTTGCCATTACATACTCCATGCTGCCAGATCAAGAAAATAATGTTCTTCAGAGATGAGCACTAACTGCTATATAAGAATTGGAAAACAAAAATTACTCAGATTAAATTTATTTGCTCGTCTTTACCATTATACTCTGAGAGGGTTATTTTAGGCAGGTGTGGGAGTTGGAAAAAAGAATGTAACTGTAGGGTGGTAACTACCAGTAAGTACTCAAAAACTGCTCAGAACACTAGAGGAAGCCAACTTTCTCCCTTGATTCAGTTAGTATTTCCTCATTCATGTTTATCTCCTGAAGAGTAAACCAACAGAAAACCCCTTTCAAAAACTGAACAAAGAAGTACCTCAGACTACTTAACCTGGCAGCGTTCTCCTGTTGGCTTCACTTAGTAAATAAGGTGTATAAAGCCAAAGGAGACTATTACACCATTCATCCAACTGACGTTCATAAAATGCTGCATATTGTGCTAAGTCCTCGGCAGAAGCTTACAATCTAGTAGAGATAAAATGATGCACATGAAGACGTTAAATAACAAGGAAAGGCAGCACGTAGACAAATTCTAAAATGAGTTGTGCAGGAAAGAGAATTATAATGTTCTCATAAGAGGAAATCAATGTAGACAGAATTGAGAAAGACTATTGAAGAGATGAAGCTTCAGCTAGGCCTTTAAAGAGGAAACATCTGAATGCGTAGAGTGCCAAGGGCTTTCTAGGGCTCCAGATCAACATGAGCACGGATTTGGAATCAGACATTTACATGTTCTATTTTGAGAACCAATATGGAGATCAGCCTAATTACGGGTTTTGTGATCATCAGATTAGATTTGGTCATTAGATTTGGTAAGAAATCTACTGGCCAGTTTCCAAAGTACTGAAGACAGGGACTGGAATGGTCCCTACTCCCGTTTCGAGATAAGGAGGAAATAGAGGACCAAAGCAACATAAGAAGCTATACCAAGAATAGTATACCCACCAGAGTGGACAAAAGTGTTACATGCTTTGCCTGTGTCTAGTTTTAATGATAACATTAATGATATCTACCAAGATTCAATTCAATTAATTGACATGCATAAGGGGATGAGGAGAGGGTAGAGAATCCTCCAGGCAGAAGAAACAGTAATGAGTAAAGTCACTGAGACAGAAGAAGCTTGGCAAATTCAAAGAAGTTTAGGAAGGCATACAACCATTTAGTGCAGTGGAGTCAAAAGCCCAGGCTCTGAAGTCAGGCTATGGCTTCAAGCCTTGGTTATGCCTCTTACTTGCTTATTTGCTGTGTGACTTGGGCAAATCATTTAACCTCTCTATTCCTCAGTTTCTTCTATCGTAAAATGGAGATATTACTAGTCCCTATCTTATAAAGTTTTTAGAGGATGAAATGACACAGAATATGTACAGGACTTAGCACAATACCTAACACATTAGGTAAGTGTTCAAGAAATAATAATCTTTATTGTTACTGTTTTTAAGGCTGGAGTGTATAGAGTGTAGTCATCCTTGTCGCCTTGTTACCTGGACTTTATTCCAAAAACAATGAAAGCCCCTGAAAAGTTTTAACAGCTTTAGTTGGATTTTTGTTTTAAAAAGATGGATTACTTAGTACCTCTTATAAGAAACCTCAAAAGAAAAGTTTATTCTAGGATTTACTGCCAAGAAAAGTTTGTTTTCTTTGAGGAATAGGTACATTTCTTTCTCCTAGATAAAATTCTGTAGCACTATATCTTCTTTTCACTTTGACCGCCAGAAAGTTCAGAGCCAAACCTGAAGCTCTTAGGCCCTTCCTGCCTGCATGTTTGTGTTCCCACCCCCACCTCCCGTGATTGTTTTCTACTCTTATATGTATTTTCTGAGTCAGTTCTTTCTGATTTATATTTTAGAGCTATTGTTTTTGTATTTTTCTCCTTTAAAGAGACTTCAACATTTATGGAATGAGGTGCAATCTAATTAACCAAACAAAAATAAAGGGCAGAAAGACCGTAGCCTCATAACGCATGAATCATGCACTGTAGATCGCTCCCAGCATGCCTCCAAAATCACCCTTTTGGCATAAACCTAGACAGACAAAGCAAGAAAACCAGATGGCACAGGAAACCTCTCTCTGTGCAAAGAAGCAGCAGATGAGGAGAGTGCAAAGACCTAAGGACTTTCCTGAATTAGCAGGGCATAGTTAGGACAATCAGTGCCAGGAGCAGGAGAGAACCTGAAAGTGGCAAGCTGCTGGGAGGTTACATAGGGCTCAAGGTTAGAGTTTTTATTTTTTGTATATGAATGTTTTTCCCGAAAGTACTTCACCCTCTTCATAACCTTCAGTTGTTCCACTGTTCTATTTTCTCAACTCATGAGATCCCTCACTTACCTCCCTCCTGAACTTGGATCTTGTGGTCGGCCACTTCAACTCTGATCTCTCTGGCCACAGCAACTCCTATATGCATTTGACTTTCTACCATTCCAATCCCCAACCTGAGTCATTCATACTGTCTACTTTTTCTCCTCCTGGGTTGGAAAGCACTGCTGCTGACTGTGCGTCTACGGGAGACTCCCTCACTGCTAATGATCGACGCTTTTCTTCATCCCTTGACTATCATCTGAGCAGCACCAGCTGCTCTAAACCTTTCCCCACACTGCAGTGTCTAATGTACTGCTCTTTCCCTGATGTCTCATTTGCTACATCACGGAATGAATTAAGTCTCTTCTATATTAACAAATTCATCTTCCTTTTATTTCACCCCAAAGCACCTCTGTAGACATATCCTCACCATGAGCTCTAATTCTGTGACTGTACTTGGGCATATCTTCTCAGAGAAGGAGGAATTCCTCTCTTCTAAGCTAACCATTCCATCTGTGCTTTTGATCCCACTGCCTCTTGTCTACTCTGTGACCCTGTTTCACCAACTATCTCTGCCTTCCTGCCTGTATTCTTTTCGTTTCTAGCTTCTTCAAACACCAAGACCACCACCACAAACAAAACCATGACACAATACTGAATTCTATAGACCCTAATTATTCCTCAGTTCTTTCCTTCTCTTCTTCTTCTACCTTGAAAACCTCAAAATAGTTTTATAATACCTTTCTCCCTTTCCTCACCAGCCATGTGTCCATAACTCCTTGAAATCCGGCTTTATCCCCAATTTATTGAAAAGTACTCTCTTCAAAGTCATCTGTGATGTTGTAATGACCAAATACATCCCCCTTCATTCCAAGCTCCCTCCCCTTTGGCTAATCAGGACAGAAACTTTTCTTATTTCTCAAGATAACTCTTCTACTTCACCAATTCCACTTCTGCTTGCCTTCTAAATGAAGGCAGAATCACAACGCACTTCTTAGCCTCCTTCTCTGAGATCTCATTATTAATTACAGATTCACTCATCACTTCTGTGCAGATAATTCCCAAATCTATACCTCTACTACTGAACTCTTTTTTGAGAGAAAAGAATTTGTTGAAGGATAATTTATGTACAATAAAATGCAGATTCCTATGGCGTTACTTAGATGAGATCTGATAATTGTATACTCTGTATAACCACCACTCAAAACAAAAAAAAACCCATTTCCATCACCCAAGATAGTCCTCTCTTGCCCCTTTCCAGACAAGTCTCCTGTCTCCCTAGAAAGAGTGAAAAGAGACAACCCCTTTTCAACTTCTATTACCATTAATTAGTGTTGCCTGTTCTAGAACTTCATGCAAATAGAACTAAACAGTATAGACCCTTTTGTGTCTAGCTTCTTTCCCTCAGCATGTCTGTAAGATGTGTTCGTGTTGCTGCATGTATGAGTAGTCCACTCCTTTTTATTGCTATGTCGTCTTCCACTGCATTACTATTTTTCAGGATACATTCTCCTGTTGATGGACATTTGAGCTGCTCCTGCTTGTGAAAAAGGTTGCTATGAACATTTTTGTACAAGTTGTTTTATGGGCACTTATTTTAATTTTTCTTGGGTAAATACCCAGGAATGGAATTACTGGGTAATAGAGTAAATATACGTTTAACTTTGTAAGAAACTGAAAAACTGTTCTCCCAAGGGGTTGTACCGTGTTACACTCCACCAGCAATGTATGACAATATTAGTTGCTTCATATCCCCACTAACATTTAGTACTATTGGTCTTTTACATTTTAACCATTCTAGATGATAAGCAATGTTATCTCACTGTGGATTTTAATCTGCATTTCTCTGATGACTAATAAGGTTGAGTAATTTTTCATGTGCTAATTTGTCATTTATATATTTTCCTTTGTGAAGTGTCTGGTTCCAGTCTTTTGCCCTTTGTTAAATTGGGTTGTCTTTTATGTTGAAGTTAAGCTGTCTTTTGACTGTCATTTGCTTCCATATCTTCAACTGCCAACAGCTCGTATCAAACTAAAAGTCCTGATGTTATCTCCAACAGCACATTTAAAATCTAATTTGTAATTTTTTAGTTAGGAACCAGACCTCTTTATTGCTGTTAACCACATCACAAATATTCTTCCATCACACTTGCTTTAAATCCTAACTCAATGTTTTCCTCTTGACAATCAATAAGAATTCTTGGAAGGCAGTGGAGTATAATTATTAACATACAGGCTTTGAGATTGCATGGTTCAAACCTGGACTATGCCACTTATTTGCTGTGTAACTTCGGACAAATTACCACATCTTTCATTGCCTGTTTTACAAGGTTTTAGGATTTTAAATTAAAAAATCAGGTAAAACCCTTTAAATAGTACCCAACAAAAAGGGAATACTCAATAAATATTACTTATTATTTTTAGAATGGAAATGCCTTTTGCTTAAAATTTTTCTCAAGATTCTAACAACTAACATCTTTTTTGTGTGTGTGTGTGTGAGGAAGATTAGCCCTGAGCTAACTGCTGTCAATCCTCCTCTTTTTGCTGAGGAAGGCTGGTCCTGAGCTAACATCCGTGCCCATCGTCCTCTACTTTATATGTGGGATGCCTACCACAGCATGGCTTGCCAAGCGGTACCATGTCTGCACCTGGGATCTGAACCGGTGAACCCCAGGCCACCGAAGCAGAACGTGCGCACTTAACCGCTGCGCCACTGGGCCGGCCCCTAACAACTAACATCTTAATCTAGGCATTCAGCCTCTTACCCCTAGACAATCAACATAGTTGCCTAAACGGTCACTTTCCTCTTCCTCTAATTCAGTCTACACACCCCTGCTGGATTTATCTTCTTAAAAAGCCCTTATACACATGATCACCTTTTGGCTCACAGATGTCCATTCTAACAAGTAATCCTAACCCTTTATCCAAACACTCAAGGTCTCCCACAACTGGTC
This sequence comes from Equus quagga, assembly GCF_021613505.1. Lineage (NCBI taxonomy): Eukaryota > Metazoa > Chordata > Mammalia > Perissodactyla > Equidae > Equus > Equus quagga. The sequence goes on along the minus strand of NC_060280.1, from coordinate 60,173,952 downwards.
CTCACACACCTCTCTAACATGTGTCTCTTACATATAGAAGCAGGGAAAGAATTCAAAACATATTCAAGAAATTATGCCTAAAATAGCATATTAAAAAAGCCTGAAGCAGCAGTTTAAACATATTACTTAGGGAAATGGAGGTAAATCTAAACTAATCGGCTAAAAGAAGAAAGTGGGTGTCTATGATGAAGGAAATAGGAGTGGGAAGGAGGATGGGAAATCGATATTTTTCTGTAACAAAGCTTACGGTTATTTGACTTCTTACACTAGTAGATGTTTAACTTTTGTAAAGATACAAACTTAGAAGACAGAAATACGAAGATCAAGAGAGACAGCCAGACAGACAGAGAGAAAGGGTAAAAGAAAGAAATTAGATTATTAACTGAAGCAGACAGCTTGCAATTTGGTTGTCCATACCCAAGATAATCTGTAGACCTATGTAAGGAACAGTTGGGCACATCTGTTTACTTAGTGGAGCTACTCTACTTACAGCTTGAAGAGTCTGGATTTTATCAAGTAATCAATAGGAAGGTTACTGAACACAGTAGTAATATAATATAAATAATATTCAGGGAAGACTAAATAGGAATTATACCCGGAATGTACTTGACTAGAAAAGAAATAGGAGGTGGTAAAACATGAGGTGTTTACTAACTGAGACATGAGGTGATAAAAGCCTAGATCAGGGCGATGACTGTGGAAACAGAAGGATTTAATTTCAAGTCATTTTTCAAGAACACAGAGTATAATCTGCCGGCCAACTAAATATAAAAACTAAGGGAATGAAAAAAAAAAGGAACACAATGCCCTTCAGCACAGAGTAGGCACTAAAGGAATACTTCTAAAGTCAAAGAGTAATTCCAAAGTTACAAACACAAAAAAATAAATCCTAATATATATTTCTTAATACATAGTTGAATGCTGTTTATGTGGTTCTTTTTCATTTCAAGTCTCCAGGTGACTTAAAACATTTTTGGCTCAGAATTCGCTTAAAATCGTATGCATATTTTTCACTACTTGATTAATGTTCCATGGACTGCAACTTCTCACTTCTATTTCACTATCCTCATGGCTGTATGTCAGAAACTGGCTGTCTACCAGACTGTTCTTTGCTTGTACCTACCTGAATCTATAGTTTACTGTCTTATCTTCCATATTTAACCTAGGTATTTTACATTAAAAATAAACTTTATACATTAAAAATCCCCAAATGCTGCTTCAATTTATATAAAACAATATGATCCAAACTTTTATCATCAAAGGTCTTAGCAAGAAAGAGCAATTTAGAACATTCTGTTTTCATACAAATGACACCTAACATGTAACAACCATTTCTAGTTTACTCATACAACGATAGCCTGAAGCTTTAAAAATATTCCAGTGGGGGGGCTGGCCCCGTGGCCGAGTGGTTAAGTTCGCGCGCTCCGCTGCAGGTGGCCCAGTGTTTCGTTGGTTCGAATCCTGGGCGCAGACGTGGCACTGCTCATCAAACCACGCTGAGGCAGCGTCCCACATACCACAACTAGAAGGACCCACAACGAAGAATATACAACTATGTACCAGAGGGGCTTTGGGGAGAAAAAGGAAAAAAATAAAATCTTTAAAAAAAAAAAAAAAAATTGCAGTGGGTAAAGACTTAAAAATCCTTTCCTTGAACCCACTGCCCTTCTCAACTACTTCCCCAGTTCTTTTCTTCCTTTTTGCAGCAGAAATCCTTGTAAGGTTGTCTCTTCTGCTCTCTCCATTTTTCTTTTCTCATCTGCTCTTAAAACCCTTTAGTCTAGCTTTTGGCCCACCTGCTCCACCAAAACTGCTGTCACCAACTGCTAAATACAATGGTCAATTGTCATTCTTTATCTTCTTGATCTATCAGCAGCACTTGACACAGATGTTCACTCCATCCTCCTGAGGACACTTTCTTCACTTGGCTTTCAGGACACTACATTTTCTTGGTATTTTTCTGTCTCCTTTGCTGGTTCCTCCTCTTTCCCCAAACTTTCAACATTTGAGTGCCTTGGGGATCAGACATTGGTCTCTTCCTTAACCATACTCACTATTTAGGTGGTCTCCATCTGTTAAGAAATCCTACTGATTCTACTTTCAAAACGTTTCATGAGTCTGATCACTTAGCACTATGAACGCTGTTACTAGCTGGTCTGAGCCATCACTCTCTCTCACTGCAACAGCCTACTGCCTGTTCTCCTTGTTTCTATCCTTGCTCATTACAATCTCTTCTCAATACAGCAGACAGAATGATGCTTTTAAAATGTTAAATTAGATACAATCACTTCTTTGCTCAAGCCCCTCTAATGGTTACCTAATTTTATTCAAGGTAAGAGCCAAAGTCCTTATAATGGCCTACAGAGTCCCCGAATATGCCCCACTCCTGCCTCCCATTTACCTTCTGACCTCATCTCCCACTATTCTGCCTCCTTGCTCACTCTTGCTCTTCCCTCTTGCTTGCTTCTCTACCAGTACACTGGCCTCCCTGCTGTTCCTTGAATACACCAAGCACACTGCTGCTCCAGGGCCTTTGCATTTACTCTTCCCTCTCCTGGATCACCCTCTTTCCCCCCATCTATATGACTGTGCTTTCTAGTCTTTGCTCTAATGTCAGCGAGGGCTTCCCTGACCACTCTATTTAATACTGCAATCAACACTTTCACTCCCCATGTCCCGTTCCTTGCTTCATTATTTCCATAGCACTTATCACCATTTAATATACTACATAATTTACTTATTTTGTTTATTTTCTCTCTCCCCACACTAGAAAGTAAGGTTCAAGAGAACAGGGATTTTGGTCTGTTTTCTTCTTTGCCATATTTTTTTGGGGGGGGGAAGATTAGCCCTGAGCTAGCATCTGCTGCCAATCCTCCTCTTTTTGCTGAAGAAGATTGGCCCTGAGCTAACATCCATGCTTATCTTCCTCTATTTTATATGTTGGATGCCTGCCACAGCATGGCTTGTTAAGTGGTGCGTAGGTCAGTGCCTGGGATCCAAACTGGTGAACTGCGTGCGGGCCCTTGAAGCACAGCACATGAACTTAACTGCTACATCACCACGCCAGCCCCTTCTTTGTTGTATTTTTTCTACATAGAACAGTGTGTGACACATAATGGTTTCAATAAAGACTTCCTGAAAGACTGACTGACTGAATGAATGAATGAATGAGTGAATATAAGAAAGAATAGGAAAGAAAGAAGGAGAAAGGAAAAGAACAAAAAAAAAGAAGAAAGGAAAGGAAAGGATGAAACTTGACAAAGCAATGCAACAATTAATATGGTGTAGCCAGCACTGTAAACCAGATTTGCTTGGCTTCAAAGCCCATATCATTCCCTTATAGCATCAGTTAAGAAGCTTCTATTTGAAACAAGTATCTTAAGAGTTTAAGTAAGCTCAATAAGCATTAGCATAAAAAAGGGAAAAAAATAAGTAAAAGAAGCAAGCCAACTATCTTTCTTGAAATACAATTAGAAAATTATTCAATCAGAACTATTTATTTAGAATTCAACCATAAATAATACATTTTTCAAAACTACAGAAGTGTATATAATTCTCTGTTTTTAAAATAACTAAAATGAAAGATAATTTTGAGAGGATCAGAAACTTCTACTTTTGACCAAGATGGAGTAACAGGGATCAGATATACTCTCCTGCCTGAAACAACCCACCCCCAACAAACAAAAACAGACAAAAATATATGAGACATTGCTTATAAGACAGTGAACATTAGGCAAAGAAGGAGAGTGATCCCCGAGAGACAGGAAATAAATTAGGTGAGGCCTGTGAATGCCCTCAACTAAAGCCTTGAGAGTGTCTAGGCTACAATGTAGGGAGGGGGAACCCAGGCAGAGCCCAACGAAGTCCCTGAGTTGAAAAGACAGAACTGAGAGTCTAGGGAAAACAAGGTAAACAGAGGTCACAAAACAGACTACGAGAGAAGGGCTACACACAGAAAAATCTCCAAAGATCTGCAGAGGGCCCTCCTTGGACATTCAGAATATCGACTGGCACACACGTGTGAGAAAACTACCTGAGGCCACAGAAAGAACTGTCTGACAGGGTTAGAGAGAACAGTGCCCAGCACCAGAAACAGCGCCTGCTCCTACTGGCCAGGCTAAAAAACACCCAGGATTCATGGGGCATTTGGGTAGAAAACTCCAAAGTGGGACATAGTTAGACCTAGACTGACACTGCTCCAGTCATAAAAGGAAGACCCAAATGGATCAAACTATTTCCAAGTAACTTAACTACATCCAGATCAAAGATCAAGACAAGTTATAGGAATATAAAAATATGTGGCAACCAATAAGGTAAAACTGACAATGTCTGGCATCTGATCAAAGACTACCAGGCATGTAAAGAAGCAGGAAAATATGACCAAAACTGAGGAGAAATATGAACCATTCAAAACTGATGCAGAACTGCTAGAGATGTCAGAATTAGGAGACATGGACATTAAAAATTTTTTGTTGGCTTTTTAAAAAGGCCCTAATCAAGTTTATAGAGCTGAAAACTACAACGTCTAAGATGAAAAATACATTGGATGAGATTAATGGTAGATTAGATATTGCAGAAGAAAAGATTAATGAACTTAAAGCCACAGAACTAGCAACTATCCAACGTGAAATATCAAAAGAGGAATTTTTTTTAAATGGAAAAGAGCATCAGTGAGCTGTGGGACAATTTCAGACAGCCTAATGTATGTGCAATTGGAGTCTCTGAAGAAGAGGAGAGACGGGTGGGCCAGAAAAATTAGTTAAGAAAATAATGGCCGGAAATTTTCTGAATTTGATGAGAACTGTACATTTACAGATCCAAAAAGCTCAATGAAGACCAAACATAAGAATAATAAAGGAAACCACACAAAGGTACATTGTAATGAAGCTTTTGAAATCAGTAACAAATGGCAAATCTTAAAAGCAGCCAGAGAAAAAAGGCACATTACATGCAGAGGACTAAAGAAAAAGATGGTAGCAGATTTCTTGTCAGAAATAAAGCGAATGAGAAGGCAGTAGGGCAACATCTTTAAAGTATTGAAAGAAAAAAAGTCAGCCTAGAATTATATACCCAGTACAAATATCTTTCAAAAACAGACAAAATAAAGATTATTTTAGACATACAAAAGCTGAAAAATCTCAGCACTAACAGACTTGCACTCCAAGAAAAAATAAAGAAAATCCTTCAAGCAGAAAAAAAATTATACCAGATGAAAATACGTATCTACATAAAGAACAAAGATGAAAACATGCATCTACTTATGGGGATATAGCAATGGTAACTCCAATGGTAAATATATAAGATTTTTTTTTGAAAGATTTTATTTTTTCCTTTTTCTCCCCAAAGCCCCCCAGTACATAGTTGTATATTCTTCAGTGTGGGTCCTTCTAGTTGTGGCATGTGGGACGCTGCCTCAGCATGGTTTGATGAGCAGTGCCATGTCCGCACCCAGGAAACCAATGAAACAATGGGCCGCCTGCGGCGGAGCACACAAACTTAACCACTCGGCCACGGGGCCAGCCCCAAATATATAAGATTTTAAAAAAATATTGAAATTCCTTTAAAACATAATTAACTTCTTAAACAAAAATAATGACACTGTATTTTATGTTTTATAAAATAGGTATAAGTAAAATGTATGACAAGAACATAAAGGCCAGAAAGGGCAAAATAGAAGTATATTATTTTAAGGTTCTCATCCTGCATGTGAAGTGGTGAATATTCCTTGAAGGTAGATTGTAAGTTCAAGATTTGTACATGAACAGTCACAGCAATTCATGTATAATAGCCAAAAACTGAAACAAACCCAAATGTCTATCAACATATCAATGGATAAGCAAATTGGCGTATTTTCATATAATAGGCTACTGCTCACAATAAAAAGAAATGACACATGCAAAAAAATGGATGAATCTTAAAATAATTATATTGAGAGAAAGAAGCCAGACAAAAAAAGATTACATACTGTATGATTATATTTATATAAAATTCTAGAAGACACAACTAATCTATAGTGACAGAAAACAGGTAAGGAATGGCCTGGTGGTGAGGTGGGGCAAGAGAAAGGGACACAAAGAAACGTTTGGGAGTGACAGATATCTTGATTGCAGTGATAGTTTCTCTCATATACACGTGTGTATGAAAACTTATTAAATTATACACATTAAATATGTGCAATTTATTCTACATGAATTATTCTTCAACAAAGCTGTTTAAAAAATAATTTTGGACTTAAATTTAGGTTAAAAAACAAAAATATTTAGACTATCTACAGTGTTCTGGCTCCACAGAGTAAAAATAAAAAAGATGAAAGCTAGATTTAATATTTATAATTTTTAAGGGTTAGAATGGATCATAGAAGCCAATTAATCAAATACTTTCTTATCAGAGATAAAGGAACCAAGTCCTGGAGAGGTTTAGTGACTTGCTGAGGTCTTACAGCTATAGTTAACAGCTTACTAAACTGTCAGATCCACAGTGGCAGAGACTGTGTTATTTAGGTCACCACTGTATTCCCCAGACCTAGTACAATGCCAGACACACAGTAGGAGCTCAAGAAATATTTGTTGACTGACATTTCCCCTGGAAAGAAAGGTGAAAAGGAAAGAAAATCTCCCTTGCAATATGACTGAAAGCCTTTCCCTATCTTTGATTCCCCAATCTCTTTAATGCAAATGAGAGAATTAAGCACAGCTTCAATATCATAAAATACAAGAGAGTAAATCATATTCCATATTTTTAGCTTACTGGATATTTTATTATATTCTAATGCTTACAAACTTCTAATTCATTTACCAACTCTTAAACAAGTAGAAGAATTAACAGAAAATACTCCATTCATGAAGATTAATGACGTTTTCAAATTTAAAAAAATTTAAAGAAAAATACTTACCAAAAATTTCTCCATTTTTGGCATATTCTGTCACAAGGTACAACATATTTTTGGTCTCCATTACCTATTGATAAATAATTCCATATTAGTCTGACAGGAAAGGACTGCAATTTACTATAACATTCTATGGAGTTATCTAAATTAAAATGAATAAAAGTATCAAAGTTATGAACAATTCAGAAGACGGTGAAGTTTACAAGATTGACAATACCCTCATGCTAACACTGTGGTGAAAAATCTAGATCCTTGCTCTTGCAAGTGTGGCCCATGGACCAGCAGCAGAACCAGCACCTCCCAGGAATCTGTCAGAAATGCAGAATCTCAGGCCTCACCCGAGACCTGACACAGAGTTTACATTTTAACAAAAGCCCCAGGTGACTGCTAGGCTCAGTTGTGAGAAATACTAATATAGGTTAACAGGAATTTTGAAGACTGCCTTTTCACCACCTTCTCACTGACTTTTCTAGCCCTGCGATATGGTAGACTCTGTGTAAGAAAAGAAAAATAAAAGAGAAATCAGTTTATCTGGCCTGGAGCCTAGCTAATCTCACACAAAATGTGATATTCCTCCTACTATACTTTCATATTGCTACAAAGTATTGTTATTTTAAAACATTGTTCAAAAGCTTTTTCATAACTCCAGTGCTATACACTTTTATTTAAATTAGTTTTTCTAGGTTCAAAGAGGAAGCGTGTCATTGTCACAAACTTGATTTTTCTTTTTTTTAAAAAGATTTTATTTTTCCTTTTCCTCCCCAAAGCCCTCTGTACATAGCTGTATATTCTTTTATTTGTGGGTCCTTCTAGTTGTGGCATGTGGGATGCTGCCTCAGCATGGTTTGATGAGGGGTGCCATGTCCACGCCCAGGATCCGAACTGGCGAAACCCTGGGCAGCCGAAGCGGAGTGCGAGAACTTAACCTCTTGGCCACGGGGCCGGCCCCACAAACTTGATTTTTCAAACTACTGAACTGAAAGGAAACTAATTTATAGACTCAAAATGAGTGAGTTTTAGATTTCTTCTCTGTAACACTCTTTCTCTTTCTACTTTTCTGCACATGCTAATAATGTAAAATTTAACTGCTACCTACTGAAAGGCTGAAAACTACTTTTGCTCTAACATATAGGTTTAGGACTATCCCCTATCAGGCCAGAAAACTAAGAGCTACCTACAATTTGGTTCTAAACAAGTCAAACAGTAAATCAATTTAACTGATTATTTTGTTCAAATAAAGATAGAATTATCATGTGAACCACAGTAGTTTTAACCTCAGGTTGGCTCACGGTTCATTAGAGATTTCTAAGGATGTGATTAGTTTTTTATAAGTACCCTCTTTAAGAATATTAAAAAATACATAAATGAAGCTTAAAAGGAGAAATATTCTGATATAAATTTGACCTAAGAGGCCCTCTGCGTTTTTGAACTTTAGAAATTGTTCTGAGTGGCACACCATAGTCTCTCACTCTTAGCTAATGGTAATGTTAATGGTCTCCAATGGTCTCCCCACCTTTTTAACTGCAAACCTCTACCAATAGAAAGTTGTTTAGCCAAGTATACATATGAATGCACATATGCATACACGTGTATATATACACACACGTATGTACACGTATTTATGAATATATACATACAGAGACACAAATTACATACTTGTGCCACTGTATAAATATATTATGTACATTAGAAAATGCCCACAAGAAGATAAATATAAAAAATAAACATAATCAGAAGTTCTAATATTTTCCTTTTTATACCCCAAAGGACACTTGTGCTAACCATTTGAATGCATTCAGTGGTGTGCTAGCACTAGCTTTGAGGAAAAAAAAAGGCCCTGACTTGTAAACCAATTGTAAACCAAATTTATACCACATTCTGTGGTGTAAATACACTTACCATCACTGATTTTGAGCTACTAACACGATGTTTATCAGCTTACAAAACTTCTGAAAATTTAACAATCAGCTCTCACAAACCAACATAGGCTGAGACCAGCATACTATTTGGGGCACACATCATACTTTGCAGATCAAAGTCATAGGCTGGCATATTGTAACATTGTAGTTTAAAAGTAGTTTTCCGTGGGCTGGCCCAGTAGTTAAGTGCGCACGTTCTGCTTCAGCAGCCAAGGGTTCCCCGGTTTGGATCCCTGGTGCGGACATGGCACGGCTTGTCAAGCCATGCTGTGGCAGGCGTCCCACATATAAAGTAGAGGAAGATGGGCACGGATGTTAGCTCAGGGGCAGCCTTTCTCAGCAAAAAGAGGAGGATTGGCAGTAGTTAGCTCAAGGCTAATCTTCCTCAAAAAAAAAGTAGTTTTCCAAAACAGAAATTCTACATATCAATGACTAGAAATGTAAAAAAAAATGTTTTGTAGTAGATTACCATTCTAAAACATGAATTACTCTCTAAAAATCTGAGAAAAATCTTACTTTTAAAAAATATGCCTTACACTTGAAGTGGGTGCAGTTTATTTTACAAAAACCATATCTTAATAAAGTTGATTTTTAAAAAAATGGCTCATTTGCTTTATCTGATAAAATAACCCAAACAAAATATAAGATTTGGCTCTAGGTACTTCAGAGCATGCCACTAAGTCATATACTATTTTAGCCTTTGTATTTCATAAAACACAAACAGTATATTTTTTAAATAAGCAAAATTGCTGTATCTTCATTAATGGTACTGTCACCAAACCCAGCAGGTTTAAGCAGGGTGTCATAAATCCCCAACTCTAAACTTTTTAAATAAATAACTGAGTCTGAGCGAGAACTTAAAATTAAGCTACTAGTAGTTTTTGATTTCCTAATTTTAATTTACATATGGAAAAATGGATGTACTGAGCTTAATAAAGGCACATAATTATCTAACTAACATAAAAGAGAAAAACTATGATGCAAAATAGAGAAGTGGAAGTGAGAAGCAGAGAGAGGTAGAAGGCTGAGTCATACCTGATAAAGTTTGATTATGTGAGGGTGGTCTAACATTTTCATTATTTGTACTTCTCGGTAGATTTTCTCAAGGTTCACTGCATCCAGCTGAGATTTATCTATAATTTTTATTGCCACCTGCATCCCAGAACAAATAAATAAAATTAGTACACAATGGTTAACAATTTCCAGTTAAGAATCTTTTCAATAAATGACAACTGAGACTTGGCTGTAGGCTCCTATGACGATGATGATAACTAGTTACACCCAACGCTCATTCATTCATTCAGTAAACATTTCTTCAACATCTACAACGTGTAAGGCACTGTGGTGGATTTTGTTTGAGAGTGCCTTCAGCCTGCTAGGAAGAATAACCCTGCGAAGTTACTTTAACAAACATATTTCTCGTTTAGTAGAACTATAATGCCTTTTTACTCCATTTATAAACTGAAGAAATAAAACGTCAGCAGTTTCAACTAGTTATCATCCCACTGCAGAGTAACTATAAACATATGATCAGACAAGTAGAAGACAGTTTCTGTTGTACTGAAACACAATTTTTCTAGAAAAGCAAGTGATGCTTCCAAAGACTACAGATGTTATCTTTCTGAAAAAAAAAAGCTAAATATAAAGCATTAAAATCCATCTACATGAAAAAATACCAATTGGATTAAATTTCATTTTAAAAATCAAAGTGCAAAAACCTCAAATGTCAGTATTTACCCTAAATTTTGACTTCCTTAAAGGAATTTGATTTCAAAAAATGTGTCCTCTGCCTGTCATAACGAGATAGGAACCCAAACCACTCCAAGGGTAATAATTTGAAGGAACTGCATTTGAAGGTGAATAACTAGGTAGTCATAAATCAAAAATCAAGCAGTTTTTTCATGCAACCAAAAAGAACTAATTTTTTAAAATTACTAGATATTTGGTTAGGAAATAAGCCATTCTGATTTACATAAAATTTTCAGATAATTGGGAACCACTCAAACTTAATTATAGTAAGTTCTGAAGAAACTCTAAAATGTTCTTCACATTCTACCCAAAAGTACTCTGAACACAACTGTCTTACGCTGCTGTTTCAGGGTAATTTTTAATATCAATTGTTGTATGTGCTATAAATGTTTAATACTCCTAAAATGTATCCAAGAAAATAGGACTTAGCTTGTCAATTCACCTAATTCCCTCAGACTTCTGAACAATTAGTTTTTTCTTCTCTCCTTACGGCTGCTGTGTCCTTTACTGTTATCTCTTAAAGCTCTACTGTAAGGTTTCTCTCTCACTTTTCTCTATTTTTCATTTGCTGTCTACAGCTTGTTTCCTGGTTTGAATTAATTGTCACCCTCATAATAAATCAAGCTTCTCAGGGGAAATCAGATTACTAAATATAATGCTTAAAATTAAATTTATTGCCTAAGAAGAAAGAGGATAGCTCCTTCTCTAGGCAGTAGAGTGCGTAGGTTTTGTGATAGCTATTTTCATTCTGTTTGGTGGTATTTTATGTATTTCCATAATCAAAATATTTTAGAAACTAAAAGGTGCTATACTTTGCCTGATACGTAGACTGATTAATATCGTACTTGCTATTTGAGGACCACTGCAAACCTAAATATGTTTAAAACAAGCCCTCTCCCCAACTAGGAGCATGAGAGAAGACAGTTGCAGTTACTTTGAATAACTTTGGGTAAAAGCTGCCAGATAAAAAAGATGTGAATATTTTAATTTCCCCAATATTCCTTAGGAAGCTAACATGGAGTTTTACAGACACACATATTTTGAAGGAAATGTCTTTCCCTACGATTTCTAGATACCAGCACCCCCACCCCAACAAAAAGCTTTTATAACAAAATGGTTCACAACCATCTAATAGAAAAAAGAATTGGAGAGAAAGAAATCACGACTGAAAAAATCTCAGCATGATTACTGTCATTTAGAAAAATTTTTACTATATATAATATCTTGAGTACTTATTTAACATATTTAATGTTAAAGAAAAAGTTTAGATACTAAATACAATTAAAGCAAGGTATTACCAAGAGATATCTCCTCTTTGATATTCTTTGGGAACCTTGACCTCAAACAATGAAAAAGTGAAAAATATATAAATTACTTAATTAAATTTCATAATAATAAACTATAAACCTCATTATTTAACTTTTCTCAGCCAAAAAGTCTTAAATGACAAAATATAATTCTCTCCTCCATTTTATCTTTGGACACAGACTGTATGTATACGGACTACAGGCCTCTATATTTATATCTTTACAATTACCCCTTTGTTTGCAAGCCTGCTATAAGAGGATTATGAGAAAGCAAAGAACTAAAGAAAAAGTAAAGCATGTGTCAGCATACTCCTTATAAATAGTTAGGGCAAGTCTAACTGCTGTAACAAGTAGACCCCAAAATGTATCATGATTCAAACACAACAGAAGTTTATTTCTTGCTTATGTTGTGGAACTGGAAGAGAGAAGCTAGCAGGTGGCCTCCTCCATGCAGGCACATGAAGTGCAAGAAGGCTCTATCTTTAACAGGTGGCTTTCACAGTTACCCTGAAGGTGGTCTCCATTCTAGCCAGACAAGAGAAAAAGGCTTGGAGGAGCACTCATGACAGGTTTTTATGGGCCAGGCATGGAATTGGCACACATTATTTCTGTTCACTCCATTAATTAGAACTCAGTCACATGACCATACCTAAATGCAAGGGAGCCAAGAAACAGTCCAGTTGTAGGACCAGGAAGAAAAGGAAACAGTGGATTTTTGGTGATTAGCTAGGAGTCTCTGCCATCCTCTTCCAGGTAATTTCTTAACAATGGGACTCTTTATCAAGTACTTCCCAGAAATAGAATGATGATGATGATGACTTTCACAACTGCACAGCACTTTTTAATTTAACAAGACACTTTAACGTATTTTATCTTGGTTACTTCTTGACTTGGAGAAGTAAATGAACAAGGAGTACATCCATGAGTTGATGAAATTGAGGCTCAAAAGATGTTACATAATCTACAAAGGTGTCAAAGTGCAAGCGAATTAATGGGAAAAAACCGCAGGCCATCTAACTCCAAGTGCAATCTTCTCACTCTTTCAAAGAGCCTATTATTCACACATTTACTGAGCACCTGTTGTGTGCCCGGAATTATGCCCAGGACACAAAAATGAACAAGATCTGATTCCTACCCTCAAGGAACTTAATAGACCTGTGAGAACAAAGAGAACACATTTTGGAAAACAAATTTTATCAACAAAAAATCTGCACCTTGGGATTTCCTCAATGGTGTATGAAAGTCCCAACTTACAAAAGGGTTGTGTTCCAATTATAACTTAGATTTCTGGGAACCTACTTTCTGCACCCCTTCTCTACTTAGTTCTAAATGTGGTACCAAGGACAAAAACCTGCACAAAGTCAAGCAAGAGACTCCGTAAATCGAAGGATCCCTTTTCGTTGTTGTTCACCTAAATTATTCAGCTCTTTTTCGTGTGTGTGTGAGGAAGACTGTTGCTGAGTTAACATCTGTGCCAATCTTCCTCTATTTTATGTGGGACACTGCCACAGCATGGCTTGACAAGCAGTGCTAGGTCCACGCCTGGGATCTGAACCTGGAAACCCCGGATCTCCGAAGCGGAGCACACGAACTTAACCACTACGCCAATGGGCTGGGCCCTCTTTAATTCTTAATTATGCATGCAATAGCTTTAAAAAAATCCTTCAGTGAATTTATATGGAGATAGAAAAATTAATATTCCTTCTCCTAGGGGACAAAACGAAGGTTTCCTATACAACTGTGAAGGGGGTATTAGATAAACTAGATTACTACCAAACTAAATACCATGTAAAGTAGCAACACTGATTATTCAACCTCAGAACCAGGAAAACATGAATTAAAAAAGACCGATTATTCAACCTCAGAAACAGGAAAATGTGAATTAAGAATAATAAAATACCTAATATAATGTTATATGTCAATTATATCTCAAAAATACCCATTTTGACTTATTATATTTGCAAAGATTAAAAAGTAAACACCCTTGTGAGCTAAGATTCAATGAGATGGTCACTTTTACATACTGCTAGTAGGAATATAAAATAGGTCATAATTTTTCTAGAAGGAAATTTGGTAATCTTTACCAAGAACCTTAAAAATCATCTGTCCAATTTAGCCTAAGAATTCTACTTCTGAGAAATTATTTGAAGGAAATAATCTGAAACGATGATAAAAATTTATGTGTAAACATATTCAAGAATATTATCTTACAATATAAAAAATATAAACAATAATTGGGAAATAATTATATGAGTTATGGTAAGTTTATTTAATGACACGCTATTAAAATAGTTCCTTTTAATAATATGGAAAAATGTTTAGACTAAAATATTAAGTAAGAAATCAGGATATCAGTGTAGCCTCAACACAAAGTATGTGTAGAAAAAGATAAGGAAAATCTAGATACAAATATGACAAAAATGTTATCAGTGGGTGAAAAATAGGGATTATTTTATTTTCTTGCTTTATACTTTTAGGTACAGTTTTTCCTCAGTAAGCATGAATTACTTTTCCAATAAGAAAAAAGAAAAATGAAACGGAGTTATATTTATCACATATGCTAACTTCATCTGTGAAATATTAGCCATTTTCATTTTCTTATTTTCTAAATTCTCTACAAAATGGCTATATTATTTTATAAGATTTAAATATTAAGAAAACTATATACACAGAAATGCTTCCAACAACGTTAAGCAAAAAAAAATATACATATATAAAAGTAACAACTATGTAAAATACAAATTTGCAAGGAAGACAAGGGATTAAATTCAAGAGCAGAAATGAAATAGTGTTAAACTGATGGATAAAAGAAATTCTTTCATTTTTCAAAACATAATTTAATGGTAATGTTACCCTGTCTTTGATAATTTTAGAAAAAATTATTTCACTTCCCATAAAAGAAATATTAATTTCATGTACTTAAAGAAACCACACATACAATGGTGGCTTTGGGGTGCTTTGTAAGGAAGTCACACAGTAAGACCTATTCTAGCAACAAATCAGAAGAGATTAATGTATGTTTGCCGTCTCGGGTAATACTTGCTTCAGGGCTGCTTACTACTAATACACTAAGTCTACACTGTCCTTCTGAAGTACCAAGTAGCATTATCCTTACCATATGATTAGATATTTGAAATTAAAAATAAATGCACTTTTCAAGTTTATACATCAAAACATGGGTGGAATCAGAACATACTAGCCTATCATTTGATTGAAAAGTGAATGTGGGCCTGGCCCAGTGGCACAGTGGTTAAGTTTCTGTGTTCTGCTTCAACAGCCTGGGGTTTGCAGGTTCGGATCCCAGGCATGGACATACACACTGCTCATCAAGCCATGCTGTGGCGGTGTCCCACATACAAACTAGAGGAAGACTGGCACAGATCTTAGCTCAGGGCCAATCTTCCATACCAAAAAAAAAGAATATGATTGGTCTACATGAAAAGTTTCTGAAACCACTGAGAGTCAGTAGTAAAACTGACTTGGACACTTCTAGGTACTCTTTAAGAATAATGTCAACATTTTTTCAAATTTAAAACTTGACTTTTAAAATAAAAAATTTATATAATAAAACAAATGCTCATGAAGATTTGATTTGTATTTTATAATGCTGGGAGAGGAAAACAGACAGGAGGAAATGTGAATGTCACTACACTTTGAGATCCATAAAAACTGAATTGAGAATGCTTAAGACTGTAAAAGAAGTGATCAAAAATAATCTCCTATCTTAAAAACTATTTAAACAAATAAAAAAAAAGACTACTCAATTAAAAAGTGGGCCAAAGAACAAAAAAGCAATTCACAAAAATATTTAATCTTATAAGACTGTGTAATCAAAGTAAATCAAAATGCAAATTCAAATAAAAATATTATTTTCCCCTATCAAACTGAGAAAAACTTAAAAAATAATATTGCTGGTAAGCATGTATTCTTCTTGATGAAAATTCATAGGTATTCCTTTTCTGGAGGGTAATTTGGCATCTCATGCCATAACATGTGGATGTAAAGGACATACTCCGTGACCCAAGAATTCCAGTGCTATGAGACTACCCTGAGGATGAACAAA
Organism: Equus quagga; assembly: GCF_021613505.1. Classification (NCBI taxonomy): domain Eukaryota; kingdom Metazoa; phylum Chordata; class Mammalia; order Perissodactyla; family Equidae; genus Equus; species Equus quagga. Next base: position 60,158,028 of record NC_060280.1, on the reverse strand, counting down.
GACGTATATACAGGAATGCCCTCTGAAACATTATTTTAGAAAGAGAAACAGCAAGAGAGAGAAATAGTCTAAATGTTCAATAATAAGAAATAGATTAAATAAAATATAAAGTCACATGCAAGGGTACTATTTAACCATGCTTTAGGCATTTTTTTTTTAAACTTAGGGAAATGCTAATAACACATTAAGTGAAAAAACAGATTATATGTATAAATATAAATAAAATATATGTGAATAAATAAGAGGATATGAACCAAATATCAACAGTGGTTATCTCTTGGTCTGGATGGTGGAATTAAGGATGTTTATTTTCTTCTTTGATCTTTTCAACAATATCTAAAATGAACATACATATCTTTTGTAATTGGGGGAAAAACACATAAATACTACGTTTACTTTAAAGAAGAACTTAAAACAAACTTTAGCATCATTTTTCAGTTTAATTCATCCAAGATTCATCTTGTTTAAAGTATTTTTTAATGTTTTTTAAAATGAAGAGTTTCTGATGAAATTCCCAAATGTAATTGTCTTTGATTCTTCTAATAATCTCAAACTGGATTATGGGCTGTTTCTCTCTGAAGAGCAGGAAAGCATTCTCCACCAATGTTCTGCATAAAGAAACTTTTACATAAATAACTTATTTCAAAACTATGAAGGTGGAAGGTAGAAGAGGTACTAGGTACACTGAAGAAGAAAGATATCTTAATGAATTTCTGGAATCCATCTGGCTTCAAGGAAATGAATCTGCCATCAGCAGTGGGCCATAAATCAAATGTCATCCTGTGAATCCAAGAATCAAGGCCAGTTTCAGTTATTTCCAAATAAATGTTTTCTTAATTGCCTGACACTGAGATAGAATTTCCCAGTGGAATGAAGACGAGAACACATTAAACTCTGTTAAAGTTAAAAATTTCTAGAGAATATAAAAATTTACACAACTTTTATTTTGCACGTTTGTCTCCCTCACCCTCCTCCGAAAAGAACAGATCATTTTGAACAATATTTAGAAAAAATAATTTGCCAAATATTACTTGTCTTGGGTGCCAAGAAACTAGAGAACAATTTCTAATAATGCATATATATTCCATGACAAATACAATTTTTATTTCAACACACAATTAAAGATCATACAGAGGCCTAGATACAAATATTAGTGATTAAGTTATTTGGTAACAAGTCCTGTTGCACATAGTACAGCTGCTTCTTGCAATCTGGAATATTTCACAGCACAAGATTAACAACATGACAACTGAGAAGAGTCTTAAAATTTTAAAGCAAAATATAAAGTTTAAATGTACTAAAAAAGTTAAGTTCTCTTCTTCAAGAAACACTATAGTAATCAGGGTGTAATATGCCCCTTCTGTTGTTTCTACTCTTGCTCTAAAAATGCAATTTTGATACCTTATTTGGAAAGCTTTAAAAACACTTACATTTTAAGGTAATAGTTAGTTTAAGAATTATGCCTAAATATAAAAGTCCCAAACTGCACATAGAAAGCTTTTCAGTGAAGAAAAGCAATTTTCAGAGTGTCCTTGCTATCAGTTTTAGGAATGTAAGTGCCCAACATCTACATGCTATTTTAATAAGGTAATTTTCAGAAACTCTGTGAAATATCTTTAAGAGTTCATGGACCACACATTAATATGCTCTTTAGCTAAGCAATATAAAAGGTATGATATTGAGGAAAACTCAACTATCTGTCACAGAAAAGGTCTGAAAATAACTAAGGATGGTTATCCCCGGTTGGAGACATTATGGGTAGTTCTTTTCATTTATTTATACTTTTTAATTTTCAATAATAAACAAGGAGATTCGGTAAAAATACATAATTCTTTAATATAAAAATAATACCTTCTTACTTGGTAATTTCCCTTCTAGGAATTTCCCCCCAATCCCTCCTCCCCCCAAAATTAAAAGCGAAGACACAAGAGTTACATACACAAAAATCATTCACTGCAATTTATTTACTATAAGTGAAAACTGGAAATTATCCTTTTCAATAGCTAGGAAATCATTAAGTAAAACAGGATTCATCTACAAGGCAGAACACTACGCAGTTATTAAAAATGTCTTATAAAGTTATATATATAATAAGCAAAATGCTTAGGCAATAACAATAAGTGGGAAAAAAGGATACAATTTATGTAAGTGTACATAAAATGTAATCTCAACTATGGGAAAAAAAATGCATATAAAAAAAAGAGTAGAGGGGAGGTCAGCCCCGTGGCCAAGTGGTTAAGTTCATGCGCCCGGCTTTGGTGGCCCACCCAGGATTTTGCTGGTTCTGATCCTGGGCGCGGACATGGCATCACTCTTCAGGCCATGCTGAGGTGGCGTCCCACACGCCACAACTAGAAGGACCCACAACTAAGAATACACAACTATGTACTGGGGGGATTTGGGGAGAAAAAGCAGGAAAAAAAAAAAGGGAAGATTGGCAACAGTTGTTAGCTCAGGTGCCAATCTTTAAAAAATAAAAAAAAAATTTAAAAAAAAGACTGGAGGGAAATAATGCCATAATGTTAAGAATGATTTATTCCCATTGGTGGAGGAATTACACAGGTACTTTTTTGTGCACTATACTCTTTATATTTTCTACAGTAAGACTATATTTCTTTAACAGTCAGAAAACAAAAAACAGTTTAAGGGCACAAGTGACTTTTCTGGAATTTTATTTAACAGACAAAAAGCAATGAAAACCAGCCATACAATTAGTTAGAAGGAAAAAGTTCCTTGCTAGTACAGTATTAACAAAACACTACTCAAGGACATTCATAGCATAGCAAACTAGCAACCACTATTGCCTAAAATAGTTCAACAGTCTCAATGCTATTATTCTTTCCTCATTATGTTAATTTTATAAAATTAGATACTCTAATTCATAAACCACAAACCAGTACTACGAAGTTTCTATGAAGTATTACATTAGGAAGCTGGATTCTGCCACCACCTGCCTTCCCTTTTGTGTGCAAAATTTACATAGAGATCTAACATGAGAACACCGCTTCATATGATGATGTAATTATATTTCTCAAACAATGTTAAGCTATTTGATAGATTAGACCAAAATGAAGATCTCTTTTGTCTACTGTTTCTTTCCCCCTAAAAGGCAAACGGTCTTGGATCTCCCAAGCTCTGTAGAAAATCTACCATTTTTGAGTGTTATAAAACAAGAGACGGAGAAAAGCCAATTAAAAATAAAAGGCTCCAATTGTTCATCACACAGATGTTTAAACTAAGCCCCCAAATTTCCTTCAGGTTCAAACTTGGGAAAAAAAGACTTCCAACTTTTAAAACACACAAACTTACACTGATGTTAAAGCATACCATATTGAAGAAAGTTTGATAAGCAGTAAGTATAATCATATTTTGCTGATATTGTTTTTTATAGCATATTAATTGTTCTCACTGTAATTAGTAGTGTAGGATGTTCAGTAATGAGAATCTAAAATAACATTAAATAAAACAAAGTTTCCACTAGCCACATGATTTATGGTATTTGAGGCAGTTGCTGTATTCATCAAAGACACAAATATTTATCCAGTGAATGAAGGAAGAAAAAAATACTGCTTAAAAAAACCCCTCACTAACAACAAATAGTATACTTTAAGAAACAACTGTATCTGTGCCAGTAGCTAAGCAATTCTTAATGTAAATTACCATAAAAGAGCACAGAGCAACTTTATAAAACTTGAGATCTACAAGAACTACTCTCTTCACTAATTACCTTGCTATTTCCCTCACTCCTCTCAATTTTAATATCTCCAATCAAATTACCACACCCACCCACCCATCTTAAATTCACACTATTTCTCTCTATATGTTAAGGATGGCTTTTTTAGAAAAGCACAAGGGAGATGGGTTCTGTGGACTCGAAATTTCAGCTTTTAACTTAAATCATTTTACACACATATACTACACACACAATTCAGGATCCGAGTGCTCCTTCATGATCTGACTTGTGCCTTCAGTTACAAACGCATTGATCTCACTCTATCTGATAGCCAAACCATGACACTGCTCCACAGCGCCCCCTAGCTCTACCAGTGGTATCAGTTTAAAAGGGATATCGTTTGAACTGTCAACCTGAAGAGAAAGTCAGTCATACCAGCTCCAATTAAGCAGTTTTTAAATAGATACAATATTACCTAAATTTGACCTAATAAATAAAAGCTGACAATTAAATCTTGTAACTAATACTGATAAGAACTGATGAGAAAAACAAAATGAACTGATGGGTTTGGAATTCAACCACATAACAGTACAGTTCAAAAGTTCTGTAGAAGCTCTGTAATGCGTAAGCTGTTTGATTTTTAGACAGTCATTAAGCAAAGACTCATATAAAATACACATTGAAAATACCTTCTTTTCATGTAATTTAAGGGGAAATGGCATGGCATTAGGCCATGGTTCTTTAGAGGAATGCAACCAATTTCTTTCTTCATCTTTAAAAATGCCGGGATCAGATTGAGTAATCTCACTATAGTCACATTATTTATCATTACAAACTTAATCTAAGTTGCTAACACTGGTAAATTTGTGAGAGGAAAACTTACGACCTTGGTCCTGATGCTAAAAAATAAGTTAGATTTGAGCTGAATGAGTATCAGTAGGGGAGGGCAAAAAGTGAAGATGACACAACGACATATACCCCTTCTTTTGGAAATGGACTCTTTCACATTAAGCAAAACTTCTAAGAACAAAAGCTACAAAAATCACTCAAGTTTTCAAATGCCCTTCGCCTTACACGGCCATTCTGGAAAAAAAAAAAGTCCTACATTATTCCATATTCAAACTCTGGTACATTCACACTAATAAGGGCAAAAACTGAAAAGGATGTAAACTGAAGGCAAAAAAACTGAGAAAGGATGAAACTCCAGACCAACTACCATAAAGCAGAGTACAGTACGTCAAAAACACAAGGTTTTATTCTAAAGAATGGTTTTGTTTCTACCGTTTTTCTAAAGTATTTAATTTGCACGTCTTAAAATAGAGACCCTGAGGAGAGCAGCTTGAGGCAGTGGAAGGAAGGGGGGCGGGTTAGGTAAGAACAGAGACTTGTGAGAAAATATGTGCGGTGCATTAGAATGTGCAATGGATGGGGGGATGCTGGATTCACCGTCAGGAGGCAGTTGAAGGCTTTATGAGTAGAGAGGCACAATCTGATGTGGCTTAAGGAAGGCGTATTCACAGCCAGAATGCACACCTGGTAAAGGGACGACCCAGGATAAGAAAGACTAACCCATCAACCGTGCAAATGCAGAGATGACCATTTTAACCAGTTCCATTGTCTGGAGTATTAGATGGAAATGCCTCAGGCACGAGACCAAGCTAGCCTGACACCAAATCCCAGACACTGTCGGGCAAAAGGAGGGAGACAAGATGGACAGTGACCGTCCGGCATTCCCGGCCTCGGGGGCCCCTTCTTGGCGGGACCGGGGACGGGAGCGAGGGGAGCCAGGGTCCCGGGGGCCGTGCGATGCCCCGTCCGGGGAGCCCGAGAGCCGGCGGTCCCCTCCTCGGGGCTGGCGACGGCTCTCCTCGAGCAGCCCAGGAGCACGGAGACTTCCCCTCCCACCCCACCCCCAGCCGAAAGCAGGGAAGACGCGGAACTTGGGCTCCGGAGCGGAGGCCACAGACCAGGTCACGGCCCGGGTGAGAGGCTCCGGGCGAAATTCCGTGCGGCCACCGGGGGTGGCGTAGGGAAGGCAAAGCCCCGGCTGCCCGGGTTTCCAATCAGACGACACTCGGTCCGAGCGACCCGGCCCCGACCCCTCCGGCGCTGGCCGACCCCCTGCACCTCCTGGGTCCCCACAGTCCCGGGCCCTCTCGCCTCAGCTGGTGACCCGGCCTCTCGCATCTCCCCAGGCCCCCGCTGCAGCCGCCCCTCTCGGTAAACAGCTCCTCTCCCGAACCCTCGCCTCGGACGCTCCCGCCGAGCCCCGGGCCGCACCTCCGTCTTGGTGATCCGGTGCCGCCCCAGCTTCACCACGGCGAAGTTGCCCTTGCCCAGCGTGCCCTCGATGTCGTAGAACCCCACCCGGACCGGCCCGCGCTGCAAGTGCCTCGGGCCATCCGCCATGACCATGCTGGGCCCCGCTGCTAGACACGGCGGACTGGAGCGCGGGCTGGCGGGCTGGCGGGCTGGCGGCGCGGCTGGGCTCGGGCGACGGCCGCTCGGCTCGCTCCTCCGCTCGGTCCCTCCTGCTCCGCAGGGCCCAGCCAGGCGCGCGCCGCTGCTGACGTGCGTCGACGTCAGGGGGCCGGGGCAGGGGGGCGGGGGCGGGACCGGGCCTCGATTGGTCACCATGGCGACCGGAGCACCGCAGACGTCGGCGGCTGGAGGGAGGGAAGACGGGCGGGGCCTGGACGGCGCGTTCCTTCCGGGCTCCCGCGCCCTCAGCTCTCCCCGCCGCCTCGCCGCTGCCGGGGGCGGGGTCGCCTCCCGGCCCGCCCAGTTCCCCGGCCACCCAGCCGAAGGGCAAGAGCGAGCCCTGGTGGGCGGAGCGGGGGCGTGCAGCGACCTGGACCCGGCTTGCAGTTCCCCTCGCCCGCCCCGGCATTCTCCGCCCACCCGCGGACCTTCCCGCCAAAACCTCTCACCTCTGACTACAGCGCGTCCTAAATTTGGCACGGGCAAAGAACTGGCTGAGCAATGCGTTGCTCACAGGCTCCTTTCTTTGTATTTTTTCTCGTCTGTTTCTATATAAATCGCTCCACATTTTGATGTCTCTGAGAAGTCATTCTGACAGCAGCACGGTCGCTTATAGAATCACAGAATATCAACGCTGAAGAGACCCTAGAGATCACCTAATCTGGGGATTTGGAGCCTCGAATGGCCTTCGGAGCTTCGAATCCCCTAAAATGTACGCGAATTTTTGCTTGAGCTTGTCTCTGGGGAGATGAGACTGTAGCTTTTATCAGATTCCCAAACGCGCTGACGACCCAGAAGAGGTTAAGAAATAGTTATCTGATGCAATTTCTTTTCAGATGAAGAATCAAGCCCCAGTGAGGGAATTACCTAGGTCACGCAGGTAATGGTAGAATTAGGATTGCAAATCACCACACCAGTCTTCCATATGGTGATTCAAGGAAACAAGTAAAGCGTTATTTTAATATTTTGAAGTATATTACGTGGCTCCAGATCTAGATTTCTAAATGCCAGTCTCCACTAAAAGGAACCAGACCCTTTGGTGAAATGGCTGATTCCAGGGCAGAGAGAGGGAAACTATAAAATACCCTTAAAAGATCTTGTGCCAGAAAGCAAGATTTTCAAAGAATGATGAGGACATGTCAAAAGGAAACAGGAGCCTCGACGTACCAAATCTGGGACAATTTTAGCATCATGAATGAATAATGATAGAAATGGATTACAACACAATGAGTTTTAAAAAGAACCCGTGAGTGCATACTTATTCTTAAAATATTAAATAAATAAAGGGGAGAGAAATGACAATTCTTGTTGACAGTGGAATGGCAACTAATGTACATAGAAGAAATGATGAAATTAGGAAATCACCATTTTGCAACCACTATAGTAATAATTGTAATAATATAGTAATATAGTATATTTGTAATAATTGATTCAGATAGAATTCTCAATAGATGTTAAAATCATTGAGTGAAAGTTTGCTGGGTAACAGGATATTTACACAGTCTCAAAGTATTTTCAGATTTCTTATTCATTACAAAGGGATAAAAACCATACCTTTACAGTGGAGAAATTTGAGAGACACCACCCTAACCAAATGATCAAAGTTAATGTCACCAATTATGGGATAAAATGACATGATGTACCTCTTGATGTGAGGCACTGAGAGGAAATACAGTTTCTCTTTTGCAATATCCCTGTCAAGAATACATACTTTGAATCTAATCACAAATAAACAATCAGAAAAATGCAAATTGAGAAATTCTACCCCACCACTGGCCTGTCCTCTTAAAAAATGTCAATGTCATGAAAGACAAAGAAAGGCTGAGGAACCATTCTAGATTTAAGGGATAAAGAGATATGTCTCTACAGGCAACATGTGATCCTGGATTGAGAGAAAAGTGCTATAAAGGAATATTTTCAGGACAATTGTTGAAATTTGAATATGGATTGCATATTAGATGATAGTATTATTTAAATGTTAAGCTTCTTGGATTTTATAGTTGTGTTATGGCTATGAAAAAGAGTACTGTTATTGAAAGATACACACTGAAGTATTTAGAGATTACAGTTTTTGTTACGTGCAACTTACTCTCAAATGGTTTAACAAAGATAGATAAGGCAAATATGGCAAAACGTTAAATTGATAAATCTGGATAAAGGGTATACGGTAGTTCATTGTACTTGCAAGTTTTCTGTTGTTTTAATTTTGTTTTTGGATGGGGAAGATTTGCCCTGAGCTAACATCTGTTGCTAATCTTCCTCTTTTTTTTCTTGAGGAAGATGAGCCTTGAGCTAACATCTGTGCCAATCATCCTCTATTTTGTAGGTGGGATGCCTCCACAGCATGGCTGATGAGTGGAGTAAGTCTGTGCCAAGGATTCCAACCTGTGAAGCTGGGCTGCCAAAGCAAAGCACATGGAACTTTAACCACTTGGTCACTGGGCTGGCCCCTCATTTTAATTTTTTAAATGAAAATTAGTATATATGTGTGTATACATACATTTTATTCTATTAATTTAATTTAATTTAATTGTTTTGTTTTATATTCTTTGCATAAGATCGACTGGCTCTTGGGCCCTCCACCTGCTCACTGTGCTTCTGCCCTTCACTCTCCCAAGAAATACTTTATTCTACTGTGAGTTATGTTGTTTGCAAAATTGAGGAGGGAAGTGGGGGGAGGCTATAAGACTGATAGGATTTCTGGATTGATGTGGGTGGTATGTGAGGGTTCATATAACTAGACCAGGAGCTCCCATATGTACCCCAATTCAAAAATAGTTCTCATATACATTTTGCCAGTTAGGTTAATGTGTTTTAATTGCTCTGGGAATGGGTTCCTTTGGAAATCTAATGAAAAGCTACTTACTCAAGACCCAGAAAACGCACATAAAGATCCGCTAGAGCTAACAACCTCCTCCTTTACAGTATGACTTTTGAGCAAAAATTGACTCATTTCTATGTGATTATTTTAATCAGATAACCAGGCCAACTCCCTTCTTGCACAATCCGGGACTAAGACTTGATTTGGAGCAGGAAAGAAGAAAAAGGGATGGCGGGGAGTACCAAAAGATTTTTGGCAAACCAGAGTTCAGTGTGAGGGTGCTGAGTGTCTAGAGGTTAGAGAGAGAGAGGCCAGAGATGGAGGAGCCCTGGGAGGGGCTGTGCTGAAAGTAAACCTTGCCCACTTGGAAATACAATGGGTGTGTCACTGAAAATTACTTGTAGGTTGTAAAGCTAACCCTGAAGAAGACATGTGGGCTAGGTTAGAATATTGCAACCTTAGAAAATATGCTTCAGCTCTGCTTCCTTGGTCCGAAAGACCTACTTTTCTCCCTCTCCAATTTCAACCCAGTGTGTCTCTTATGTGCTTTTGCTTCAATTAAATGACCTATATACATTTTAGCAATTATTAATATTATCCAACTCTTGCTTTCCTTTCCTCTTTCTCTCTCCCTAGACACACACACACACCACCGCCACCACCGCCACCACCACCACCAGCACCTCTCCCCTCAGGAAAAAGAATAAAAGATAAGAGAAAGGGAAGAGAAGAGAGGCTTCATATCATTCCCATCTTTTTCATCTCCAGTTTTATAAACAGTGAGATAGAGTACTCTAGTCACCAGATTTCCTATTTGTTTGACCTTTAGAATGCAACATTTCCAGCTAATGCTGTGAGTCCACAATATTTGCCATTGAGTTGATTAAAAAATGTTAAGATAACACGTTAAAAGGCAAAAGAGTGTACACGTAGAAAGAATTAAGAAAGATGGTGAGAGACTGAGATATGAATTAATTCTATAACATACTTAGAACAAAATGGACTTAGAATGAAAATGTGGAATGAAGAGAGGAGTTAGCAAAGAGGTACTGGAACAGTGATTTGAACTGTGAGGGAAGAAAACTTCGTGGCTCACAATGCTGTACATATTTTGCTGAAGCAGACAGTCCGTGGACTTGAAAAACAATGTATGTACCATATGTTTCCTTGATTGTGATCAACGTCTATATTTTTCCTGTTTTATCATTTCAGGACTGAGTAGAAGTCAAGACACCAGTAGGCACAGACCTAAATTTAGATTTAGTTCAAGTCAAAAACTGGTGAAATCTTTATTAAATGACTTTGCTTAGAAAAAATAAGATTACAAAGCTAGAATGAATACTTTGCTTTTTATATTACAGAAGGCAGAAAGTACATGAGAAGATCCAAATCATTGACCTGTACCAACTACAAGTACTTCTTATTATTATAAAATAGAGCTATTCCTGAAATATGCATCAATTCTGTCAGGTTAATGAACATGTGGGTGCCACTATGTTTAAGGTACTATTATGGAAATAAACTACAGGATTGACGTTATTTAAAGAAAACTTTCTTTGGTTCCTTTAAAGGATGGGTAACCATGCTCTGGTTTTAATTTTTTAAGCTAGTTTTAGCTGTGGTAATCTTCTCTAAATGAAAAAGTTGTGATTCTGTCTAAACTTTGAAAATAATTTCAAAATTTTGTGTCTCCTCCCCGATTTTCTTAGGATCTTAAATTTGAAAGGCATCTTAGACAGCATCATGTGAGTCCATCTTCCCATCTGATACAGAAATCTCTAGACACTTGACGGATGGCATCAAGCCTTTGTTTATTGCTTCATGCTTCATTATATGTCTCATGTGTAATCTATGTGAGACAGTTCATATCAGCAGAAAATACGTCCTCATGTTGGCCTCATAGCTGCTTCTTTCTGACTTTTGTCCATAGTTTTAGTTCTTTTCCCTGGTGCAAGACATTACAAACAAACAGACACACACCTACTGTCATATTCTCTCTTCAGTTCTCCAGGCCAAACATTCCCAAATTCACTGTCTAGCTGACTATGTTTCTAGCCTTCTACCATTTCTTCTTGTGCTTCTTGGGACTCTGTTTTGTCAATGTCTTTCTTAAAATATTGTTCCCCAAACTTAACATAGTAACCCAGGTATGGTCAAAGCAGTGTAGAATACTGGCCATTGACCAGTCTGTCCTTTGACCCAGACACTCTGCTCATACTGATCCACTCAAAGATGGTGCTAGTTTTCTTTTTAGCAGCCAAAGCCCACAGTTAAGATTAAGGCCAACTAAATCTTCTGGGTCTTTCAAAATAACAATTATCGTTACCATTTTCTTGGGCATTTGATTTTTTAAAAATATAAATGGAAATTCTGATAGTTAAAATGTATCTTGTTGGTGGTGTTCATTGTTCCAGATAGTAGAATCATTTTGATTCTTCACTCTGCCATCTATCATATTACCTAATCTTAGTCCTCAGATCCATCTGCATATTCCACCAGTACGCCTTCTCTTGTTTTATTGCAGTCATTATTCTTTGTATCACCACTCCTAGTAGGAGTGTGTGGCTCGTAGTAGGTTCATGACTCGATTGGTAAACTGGTCAATACGGCAAAGCTTGGGCCAGAGTTTTAGAGCTTGTCACTAGACAGCTTCCAGTTTGACTTCCAACAATTTATTGGTCGACATTCATTTGATTTGGCTTTTCATATAACTGTGAGTCCCAGGAAGATTCTACGTTTATGCTACTGGGATAAGATTATAAAGAGGGTCCTCAACATTCTAATACCAAAGTTTCAATGTACTATAAGCTACTCAGCTCTCAGTTACTTTCCCTTTAATTCATTCCTTTTTATTATTGGAGTATTGTACTAATCTTCCCTAACCTCATTAGGTCGTGAACTTCTTTGAGGGTAAGGGTCATATCTTAGTTGTTTTTGAAATTCCTAAACTTTTTAGCAGAATTCAACAAATGCAGTTTAGTTTGACATTTATTGCATCCATGTGCTAGGCACCACGGTAGACACTGGGGATGCAAACATGAGTAAGGCACAGTGCCTGCCCTTGAGAATTTTATGGTTTAGAGCAGGAGCTCTAAAATCTGACTGCTTAGGTGTGAATTGTGGCTTTACTACTTACTAGCTGGTGACCTTGGGAAAGTTGCTTAGCCTTTCTCTGCCTCAGTTTCTTATCTGTTAAGTAGTGTTAATAATAGCACCTACCTCAGAGGATTATTTGAGGAGGGTAGACATATAAACAAATACTTATAATTTAAAGTGGTGAGAGCTCAGAGGAGAGGCAATGAGCTCAATGTAAGGGTTTGCAGGAGAGGCTTCCAAAGGTGAAATTCGAACAGAGTTGTAAAGGCTTAGTAAAAGTTAGCCAGGTGAAAAAAGATTGGATGAGCATTTGAAAAAGAAACAGCATGAGCAGTGCTTCTGAAGGTATGAAGAGGTGTGATGTTCTCAGGTAACTACCATCAGTTGTGAATGTCGAGACACAGTGATGAGAATGTCCACAGGTGAGACAGAAAGATACATGAGACCAGGCCATGGGCAGCTCCTTCTTGCCCTTCCAGCCGGACTGCTGCTCCTAAACCCCTTCAAAGAGAAATTCTAAAGTCGCAACTGGGTAGGAAGCTGCTGTAGCAATGGATTTCAGCTGTAGCAATGATAAGACGTGAGGAATGGGAGAGAGAGAAATGTCAAAGATTGTTACCAGGTTTTGTTTTTTGTTTCTTTGCTTGAGGAAAATTAGCCCTGATCTTACATCTGTGCCAATCTTCCTCTGTTTGTTTTTGTATGTGGGACACCTCCACAGTGTGGTTAGTGAGTGGAGTAGGTTCGCACCTGGGATCCAAACCCACAAACTAGGGCTGCCAAAGGGGAGTATGGGGAACTTTAACTCGGCCATGGGGCTGGGCCCTGTTACCAGATTTTTGATAGGTGTAAACAGATGCAATCAATTACCTGAGAGCTTACCATGTGCCATTCATTCTGCTGGGCACTGAACATAGAAAGGTGAATGAACTATGGATCTAACCTTAAAGAGCATACAATCTATTTCATTCAGACATTTAGTCCTTATTTCTTTAATATGGATAAAGATATTGTGAAAGACTGTTAATTGATCTGCAGAAATCAATATATATTATGTCTGGAGTAAACATGAGTTGTGCTAGGAGTCGTATGTCCTGCGTTGCCATTTACAAGCTCTGGATACATAATTCTGGAGTTTGGTGGAGAGATACAGGCTGAAAATGTAGAGATCGATAGTCAAGGATATGGATGGAATCACCCTATGGGAATATTAAGAGTGAAGGAGAAGATGTTGCAGCTACTTAGTGCCTTCTGCTAGTCTAGGGGACTGTTCCTTACAGCTCAGGGGGATAAACTCACAGATTCGGGGGGCCTGGTTTTGCGTTTTTACCATTATTATCATCTCTTAGGGGAATAAACATTACAAGTAAGTAAATAGTCATTCTTTTTGAAGCTTCAGTCTTGGAAAGTGTGTTATATTGTGAAAACTGGAACCACATTAACTACTAATTTACTAGTGGACCTGTTCCTTTTGGTTTTGTAGGTAAAATTTGGGAGCTGTGAATAAGTAAATTTCAGTTTTTAATATAATTATATACAATTTCAGTGACTTGATTTTAACCTAATTTTAGTGAATAGTTTTGGATTAAGTGTTTATAGAACCTAAATTTCCTATATTTGTAACTACAAAAATTATTTTAAAATTTGCATTTATCTTTGGTCTCCAAGAATGAAGAATATATTTATTTGCTTAGTTTACTGACTTAAAGATAGCAAAATACAAAAACAGGCCAATAACCCCCCCGCCCCCCTAAAAAACAAAGAATGAAGGAGAAGACAGAATCCTACAATATTTGTTCAGCACTCACAGGCATGGGCAAATAAAGAGAAGCATTCCCTCCTGCCAAAGAGGAGAGGGCCAGAGAAATAAAAGGAGAATGAGTAGAGAGGGAAAAATATCTTTGAAATCTAGGGAAAAGCAAGTTTAAAGGAGGAGAATTTCCAGAAAGTGGGAGTACTTTGAATCACCGAAAAGATGTCAAGCAAGATAAAGGTGAAAAGAATTCACTGGATTTAGTCATGAAGAGATAATTGATGATCTTTGCAGAGGATTTCAGAGTACTGAGGGTGGAAGCCAAACTGGAGTGAGTGGGAAGTGATGAAGAAAAGTGAGTGTAGACTGTTCTTTCAAGAAACTTGTCTGTGAAAGAACAAAGATAGAAGGGGATATAGAGTCCAAAGAAGTTTGGTGTTTTGTTTTGTTTTGCTTTTAATTGGTAGAGAGTTGAGTATTTTTAGAAAGAGCCAGAAGAGAGAAAGATTGAAATAAAGTTGATTAGAGATCATCTATAGAGGGCAATGAAATCTTGAACACAAGCCAGGAGATGAGATGCCTTCTTTACTCTGATATGGGTGGGAGCAGGAAGCAAGGGCAGCTTTGGATGCAGGTAAGTGGATAGTTTGCAGTGCACAAAGTTTACCCTTGGCATCAGTGTCCTCTGTGAAGTAGGAAGCAGATTCTCTGCAGAGTGTGAGAGTAGAGGAATAAGTGGCTTTAGATGGGTTGTGAAGGTTTAAAAAATCTGCTATAAGAATGGAAGAAGAAATCTATTAGGACACATAGAAAACTTGCTGGGCAATAAGAAGCTCCAAGAAGGTCCAGTTGAGGTGGGGAAACAATATATTGATGGAAATAACAATCCACATGGTTGGTCATGGGACTTTTTGCAACAATGTTTGGTAGCCTGGATGTCAGATTGATACAGGGCTGGAGTTTGCTGGGTGGATCCTACAGAATGTCAAAGGGGCAAGGGAGTTGAGGATTTGGCAAGAAAATTACTGAGAACGAGTACCATGTAATCTGATAGAGAAAGAAGTGAAGATCAGTAGGGGCAGGGAGACTGATGGGAAAATAGGGGGTTCAAGAGTCTGGAACGGAAATGAGATGAGAGCGAGGACATGAAAAATCTTGAGAAGCAGTCATGTCTCTGCTGGTATATTTGAGTTAGATATAGTTTTAGGTACGATAAGATCCAGGGGATAGCCTCCAGAATGGGTGAGTAAAGTGAAGAGGTATGATCTGTCTCTTTCCCCACTGTATTCCCAGTTACTTAACACATGCCTGGAACATAATCCGTGTTCAATATATATTTGTTCAAAAAATGAATAAAAATGCTTTATTTTCTGCTTCCAAGTATATTACACCAATTCTCCTCTTCCCTACATATTTCATTAGTTAGTTATAATTATGGTAAATGCTTTAAAAGAAAAGTATTGCATGCTATGAGATTGCACAACATAGGGTCCTGATCTAGTCTGGGGAGTGCGGGTCAAGAAGTTTTCTTAAGAAAGTGACATTTAAGGTGGGATCTGAAGAATCAATAGCAGTAAGCCAGAAGATGAGATGTGGGGAGAGCCTTACTAGAAGAAGTGAAAAGATTTCTGACTCTCTTGAGGTCAGAATAAGCTGAAAATGCTCCAACTGAATAGTGACAATGAAGGTTGAAGGATGGGCCTGAGGGGCAGGTGAGTACCATATTATGTAAGGCCCTATGTATATTAAATCATGAAGTACATTTTGACCCATTAGGCTTGAAATGGGAAAAGTTGACTTGTAACTATTGTTTTTGTTAGCTTATAAGCCTTAGTAGGAATTATAATGTTATATGGATGTGTGATTCTACACAGTGAAATTTGAAAGCTGAAAGATTATGTTTGTCTAAAATGTCTCTTCCAGCAGCCTGCCACTTCCTTTCTGCAAAGCTTTTTCCTTTGGATTATACAAAGCAAGTGATTTAGCCTTCCAAAAACCACTCTTAAAATGCACTTTGGTTACCAGTAGAGAAAGTCTCTAGGCCTCTTTCCTTTCTGCTATTCTAATTCTTTTCCAATAAGTTCATGATTGGGTTAATTAGATATTTGCATAGGGAAAAGATAAGTATCAATTAATGGAATCTGAAGAAGGCGAGGAATAGCTCAGACAGAGACGTTGGCTGATGATGGGGAATGGAGGCTCAGGTAGGTAAGCTTTGTAAAGGAGATTTTGAATCTTGGGATGTCCTGGTGCAGCTAACGTCCCGGGGATACTTGTTTCACGTTTTGTCTAATATAAACCTATGTAAAACCTCCAATTCTGCCAAGATAGAGAATTACCATGGGCTGGCTGCTGACCCTAAGATCAATCTTGGAGGAACTGCAGAAGAAAACCATCAAGAAACTAGGAAACAATGGGAAACTCCCTAGAGACTCCCAGAGAACTCCCTAGGGACAGGGAAGCCTGTTTTGAACTGATGTGTGTGTGTGCATGTATGGGTATATCTGTGTGTTCATCTGAAGCCTGGGGCAGGAGACTTTTGTGGAAATTAGCAACAGAAGCTCATACTGCTGGTGTGTCTTCTCCAGGGCAGAACAGAATCCAGAGTTTGGAAAACTGGTGGGGACTGACTGACCTTGAGCGTTTGTTCACCTTGCCCTCCCCATTCCCTCCAGCCCCTGGGGCTGGTGAATTACAATCTAGAAGTACCTCCTCTTAAGGCTACTTTTCCTTGAGGGGTGGAGGGTGAGGGTGGTCCTAAAGATAGGGCCCTGACCTGAAGAGTTACTTGGGAGCATGATACCTAGTCTGAGCAATTAATTATGGTAGTCTGGTGCTTGGAGCTCTCCACCCTAGGGTTATGCCTACCCCTTTCCTTGATCTCACTGGATGTTGACACAGACTGGGATCTGCCCTTTGGTCTTTTCCCATACCAAATGCTCAGACAGAATAGCTGATACCATCAGAGAAATACATGCTCACAGGCCACAGTAATGACACACCTCTGGAGCACAGCTACTTCAAAAGAAAACAACTTGGATCACAGATGCCACCAGAGGTAAATATGTTAAATCCGATGGTTAATAAATATAAAATAAGCATAATAAATAATTGATAAGGAAATCATAAAATTCAAGAGGAAATCCTAGGCATAAAAAACATGTAATAGAGGCCAGCCCCGTGGCCAAGTGGTTAAGTTCACACACTCCGCTGCGGTGCCCGGGGTTTCTCCGGTTCCGATCCTGGGCGCGGACATGGCACCACTCATCAGGCCATGTTGAGGCAGCGTCCCACGTGCCACAACTAGAAGGACCTGCAACTAGGATATACAACCAGGTACGGGGGGCATTTGGGGAGATAAAGCAGAAAAAAAAAAAAGATTGGCAACAGTTGTTAGCTCAGGTGCCAATCTAGAAAAAAAAAAAAAAAACCTCAGCTAATCCAAAAAAAAAAAAAAAAACCCCAAAAAATATGTAATAGTAGAAATAACATAACAGATGAGATAGATAGTAGAATAAACATGGCTTAAAAATAAATTAGTGAGGGGGCTGGCCCCGTGGCCGAGTGGTTAAGTTCGCGCGCTCCGCTGCAGACGGCCCAGTGTTTCGTTGGTTCGAATCCTGGGCGCGGACATGGCACTGCTCATCAGGCCACGCTGAGGCAGCGTCTCACATGCCACAACTAGAAGGACCCACAACGAAGAATATACAACTATGTACTGGGGGGCTTTGGGGAAAAAGGAAAAAATAAAATCTTTAAAAAAAAAAATAAATAAATAAATAAATTAGTGAGCTGGAAGATCAGATTAAGGAGCTCTTCTAGAAGGAAGCAGGGAAGAATAAAGAAAAAGAATATATAAAATAAAAGTTAAGAGATAAGGAAGATTGAATTGGAATGTGAACTTCAACCTACAGATACTAGGAATGTCAGGAGAGAAAAATAAAACTGGAAAAGAGGAAGTATTTGGAGAAATGGAAATACATTTCCCAGAATTAAAGAAAGATGAAAGATCTCATATTTATGCTGTACCAAACAAGAGTGGTAAGGAGAAACTAACTCTGATAATACTATAATGAAATTAAAGTTTTTACAGGCAAAGATAAAATTCTAAAAGTTTCTAGAGAGATAGAGCAGATCAACTATAAAGGAAAAAAAATCATTAGGATCGCAGACTTTCAAGAGCAATGAGAAGGCAATGGTAATATTTTTAAAGTATTGAAAAGTAAAAAGAACTTTGAACCTAAATTTGTATCCATCCAAATTGTCATTTAAATGTGAGGGTATATAAAAATATTTTCAGGCATATAAGGCCTCAAAGGTTTGTCACACAAAGACCCATACTGAAAACAGTATTGAAAAAGGTACTCAAATAAGAAAAGAAGCGAATCCAGGAGATGCTACTAGAGATGTATGAAGTAAAGATAATCAAATACTTGGATAAAGTTTGATGTTGTCTTTTAAAAACTAGCAAAGTCCAAAGAAAAGAAAACAAGAAAGTATGTCTACAATTACCTAGACTTAAATTCTACACAATGTCAAACGGTGGCGTCTTTAAGTTAGACATTTTTAAAATAGAAAAAATAAAACAGAATAAATTCAAAGAAAGTAGAAGGAAGGAGATGAGAAATATAATAGCCAAAGTTAATGAAATAGAACACAAAAGTACAATGCAGAAGACCAACAGAATCAAAAGTTGGTTCTTTGAAAAAACGAATAAAACAGACAAGTCTGTGGCAAGAGTGATCAAGGAAAGAAAGAAAAGATATTAAATAACTAGTATTCTCTTATCAGCTTTTAATCTCATCTTTAAAACCTCAAGAGTCTGGAGCATAAATGAGATGAGAGCAAAATGTGTCCATTTTGTTGTTTATAATATCATCTCAACAACATGCAAAGACATTTGAAATAAATGAAACGGAAAAATTCCTAGAAAAATATAATCTGCCAGTGGAGTTAAGAAGAAATAGAAGGCCTTAATAGTGCTGAAACTATTAAAGAAATGAAAGCAATTTTAAAAATCACCTCACAAAAAACCAGCGGGCCAGGTAGTTTTGTAGGCAAATTTTACTAAACTTTCCAGGAACACATCATACTAAACTTATTACAAACTGTAACAGAGAACAGAAAAAGAGGGAATGTTCCTCAACTCGTTTATGAGGCCACATAATCTTGATCCCGAAACAAGACAAGGACAATATGAGAAAGGAAAGTTACAGATTATTTCCTCAGGAACATAAGTGTAGAAATTCTAAATAAAATATTTGTAAACTAAGTCCAACAGAGTATGTAAAGTAAAATATAACATGTAGGGTTTTCCCAAGAATGCAAATAGACTTAGAGAAAATCTATAAATGTAATTCACAAGATTAACAGCTTCAATGACAAAAATGACATGATCATTTAAAAAGATATGCAGAAATATTTCATAGAAATTAAGCATAAATTCATGATAAAGATTCTTAGCAAATCAAGAATTTGCCTAACCTGGTGGATAATTATGTTATGGCAAACATTATACTTCACAGGGAAACAGTAGCTGCATTCCATTTAAAATCAGGAATGAAACAAGCGTGCCCAGTATTATCACTTTTATTCAACCTTGTATTGACAGTTTTAGCTAGTGCAATAAGGCAAGAAAAAGATGGTAGAGGCATAAGGACTGGAAAGGAGGAAATAGAATTGTCATTATTTGATGATGACATGATTGCCCCATAAAAAATCAAAGACTCCTGGGGCAAATTATTATATAAATAGAAAAAATAGAAGAATTTAGCAAAGTGAGTTCATTCCTGTACACCAGCAACGAATAACCATAAAATGTAATTTAAAAGAAGACGCCACTTAGGATATATTTTAAAAAATCAGATACATAGAAATAAAATTTTTTAAAATGATGCACAGGACCTCCATGGAAAAAATGTAACACTACTGAGATTTATTAAAGAAGTCCTAAATAAATGAAGAGAAATACTATGATACATATTTCTTATTTCTTTAATGGAAAAAACTTTAATATTGTAAATATTTCAATTCTCCCCTATTGGTTTATAGACTTAATGCAATTTCAAGAAAAATGTCAATAAGATTTTAATGGAACTTGATCGTTTATTCTAAAATTTATATGTAAGACTAAAGGGCCAAGAAGTCAAGACATTTCTAAAGAAGATGAGTAGGGAGGGGAGATTTACTTTACTAGATAACAGGATTTATTTTGAAGCTATAGCATATGAAGATAGCATGGTACTTGTTCAGAAATAGAAAAATAAGCCATTGAGCAGATAGAAAACTTAGAAACAGACCCAAGCAAAAATGGAACATTGATATATGATTGATGTGGCATGGCAGATCAATGGGGAATGGAGGGACTATTCAATGAATAGATTTGTAAAAAATGGTTATCTATATGGAAAAAGTGATATTGATCCCTACCTCATATCATTTGTAAAAATGAACTACAGACAAATTAAGGACCTAAATGTTAAAGTGAAATTTTACACATTTTATTAGAAAATGTAGGTAAATATGTTTCTGACTTTGGGGTTGGGGTAGGGAAGCTTTTATTAAAGACATAAAAAAGCTTTTTTTTTCCATAGGGAAGATTGGCCCTGAGCTAACATCTGTGCCAATCTTCCTCCACTTTGCATGTGGGACACCACCACAGCATGGCTTGATGAGCAGCATGTAGGTCTGTGCCTGGGATCCAAACCCACAAACACTGAGCTGCTGAAGTGGAGCGTGTAAACTTAAACACTATAGTACTGGGCCAGCCCCAAAGCTTTTAACCATAAAAGAAAAGATCAATAAACCTGACAAATTAAAATTAAGATCTGAACAACAAAGGATATCTTAGAAAAAGAAAAGAGAGAAGGTACCAACTAGAAGAGGATATTTGCAACCCAATTAACCAAAAAAGGATTAATAACTAGAACATATAAATATTTCCCCAAATTAATAAGGAAATGACAAGTAATCCAATAGAAAATGGGTGAGAAATACAAACAGAAATTTCACAGAGGAGAAAACATACGATCAATAAAATTATTATGAGATGGTCAACTTCATTATTCATTGGGGAAGGCAAATTAAAACCATGATGAGATACCAATTTACACCCATTCAATGGGCAAAACTTAAGAAATATGATAATGCCAAGAATTGGCAAGAATGTAAATTAACAGAGTGTCTAATACAAACTGTTGGGAGTGTAAATGGGAGGACCACTTTGGAAGGTTCATCATTATCTAAATGTTGAATATTTCCGTACCCTAGAACTCAGCAGTTCTACTTCTGGGTGTACCTCCAAGTAGGAGATACAAACAAGAATGTCGCCAGCAGCACTTACTGCACTATCACAGTTAGTAAGATAAATATCTGAAATAACCCAAAAACTTATCAATAGAAAATGGATAAATAAATTGTGGTAACTTCACACAATGGCATATTATATAGCAAAATAAATAGCTACAAGCAAAAATATGAATGATCTGAGCAGTACAATTTTTTCAAAAAGTTCCAAAAGATTTTATAGTGCCTGACACCATTTTCATAATGTTAAAACAAAGAAAATTGAAGAATATAATTTTTAGGAATACAAATATGTGATAAAGCTATAATTTCAAAACCAAATTATAATAATAACTGCAAGATTCAAGAAAGGGGAAGGAGAGGAATAGAATGGAGAGAAACCATTAGGTGGGTGTAAATGATTGTTAATGTTCTAATTCTTGTATTGAATGTTTGGTTCACAAGTATTTGTATTATTAATAATAAACAAGTACATAGTACAGACAAATTAAAGCAAAAGAGAGCCACACTTAGGCCAATGATGAGAGCATGTCACAAATCAAAGATAATCCAATTCTGTGCACTCGAGTGCACAGAAAACAAGAACAACATCAACTCCCTCACCATATTTTGCTTTTATGGTTAGTAATCATTAATCCACACAGCAATCCTATTTTTGGTTGCTACTATAATCCCCTTTTTACAGATGAATCAAATCTTAGTGAGTTAACATAACTTACTTGAGTCCACAAAGCTAGCTGTGGTAGAATCCAGAATTTGAAGTTTCATCTGTTTAACTCGAGGGCTGAGCCCTTAACAATTGGGTTAGGCTCCTGGTCACTAAGATTGGTTTACTCACTATGATACCAACCAAAAGCAGTTGTTCTGTTGAGGATAACAGTCTTTAGAGATGTGAAGGTAAGAGTGCATCTAACCTTTAAGTATTTTGCCACACAAAGTATGCCTTGGCAAACTGAGGAATTTGTATATGCACGTCATAATGGAAAAGCTGTGTTAAAATGAAGTCACATATATCATTGAGTAATAAGAATCTGAATGCAAGAGAGCTCAAGTCAGAAATGTCATTCACTGTTGGATCAAGAGTGATTCATTCCTCTAGTCTGCAGAATATT
Organism: Equus quagga; assembly: GCF_021613505.1. NCBI lineage: Eukaryota > Metazoa > Chordata > Mammalia > Perissodactyla > Equidae > Equus > Equus quagga. Next base: position 60,135,787 of record NC_060280.1, on the reverse strand, counting down.
CCTTTTTCATATGCCCACGCAAAAATGTAAAGATACAGAGAGAATGTTCGCAAAATCTTTTTAGTGGTTGTAAATTTGCTGTACACCTAATTTATCCTGCTTTGCGACCTTACCCAGGCACCCTTCTTTCTGCTTTCTTAGTTCTTTACAGAACACCAAATGTGAAGCTCATGCCCCCTCTACTGGTCAGCCACATTTTGTCATAAATGTCTTTCCAAAAAGGCATCTATCCATCCTTTGAGTAAAGATATTGTTTCCTGTTTCTAGTGCCCTGATTTTTTTGGAGGGCAGTGTGGACAGTAAGAAAGAGACAAGCATATATATTTTTTGTAAACAAGACAGAATGTCACCAAGAACCTGGTTCGTGAGCAGATGCCACGTTAATGACTTGTACAAAACCTCTGGGGGAAGAGTATTGGCGGTGTGGAGATCAGCTGGAGAGGCAGCATCTGCAGCCTTTGCTTTACAGCTAAAAAATCTATTAATTTTCTTCAAATCAACATCAAATTAAATTTATTAGGGACTCTCACAGACGTCTGTCTTTTTGGGTGTATCTCCACCCCATTTTCCCTAAAGTTGATGTTCTCTTCTTCTTCCTGTGTTTACATGTCAAATCTATTCATCAGAGTAAAATGAGGACCTCTGAAGGCAGAAATCACATTTAATTTTCTGTCAGGGTCAGCCCCCAACTCCCAAATAGTGCATACCACATGGTAAATAACAATTACGCTACTTAGCTACCCCTCTCAAATTGCCATGTTAGAACAGAAAGCATCCCCATCCAGTAGCCCAAGGAAATCCAAATCAAAAGGATGAAAGAAGATGCTGACCACTCCCCAGAAGACTAAATACAGTAATTTTATTGTTGTGCCTATAATCACTATTTGACCAGAAACATTTCAGGATATGTTGCTTCCAAGATGTTCAATAATCAAGTTCAGAAAACATCTATTAAAATGACTTCCCTTTTCCTCCACCCCTGAACCTCCAAGTCCTTAAATGCTAAAGAGGATGAAACAATATGGTTCTTCTATTCTTTTCTATTCACATAATACTCTCCCACAAAACCCTGACAGATATATGGTAGCAGCTCCGAGTGTCAAGAAGCTAGACATGAGGCAGCAAGTTCCTGTGGTTGGGGAGTGAGGAGCCCTGGGTTCTGGTCTTGGCTTCACGAAGTTGTAGCTAGGTAACCATTAGAGTCACTTTAATTTAGTTTGTGCCTCAGTTTCCTTGTTTGTAAAGTACTAGTAATCATATCTGCTTTATATACTGACTTCACTGGGTAGGTAGGTCATGTATGAGAAAGCACTTTGTAGACTCTTTGTTCCTAGTTCCTCTTCTCATGCTGTATTCTCTCCAGAGCAGAATAGAAAGTGTTCTGTCACATCACTCTTTCCATTCCATTTTGCATCCATGTACTGAAGACTTCTGACTGCCTCAGATTGGGGCAAGCGAGGACTGCCCTGGCTTTAGAGAGCCTTGCATATCACAACCTGCCCTCCCCCACTCAACCACACACAAATTACTAAAGAGTGTATGGGCCCCTTTCTCACTTGGGCGTTCAGCATTGACATAGCGTGTCCATAAGCCTAAATATCCACTTTTATAACTAACACTGTTTAAGCCCCAGGAAATCATTTTTCCATATCTCTTGCCTTATGTCATCAAAAGAGAAGATGGCTGCTTCTGAATGCTATAAAGTTTGTGGGTTGTGCTGTTCCCAAAGATGGAGTCCCACACTGCTTTGAAGTGTGGAGAGCATTTGAGTGATGGAAGTGCTTGGATAAGAGGAAAGACAAGTTAATCAAGTCTTCAAATCGTCTCTTTCAACAAGAATGAATAGATTTTTCCATATCCAAGTACTGTTTTCCAATAGTGCTGAGTGTACATTTGTTTTACTTCACAAATTTGGGGTGAAGTTTTCACACCTGTTGCACATGGTGGCTGAGGAATATTTCGCAGCATTAAATAATTCATATCCCTCTTAAATTGTACATATGAAGGTCTAGCTAAAACATTTATAAAGTGTGATACCATTTCTTTGCATTGGCACCTAGAAGGACAATAAATTCTGAACAAGGAATTGCTTTATTTTTATAAATCATTTAATAACATTTCATTAAATTTTCAAAAGTTAAATTGAAGAAGTTTAATTTAAAATGTTGACATTTATTAATTTTAATTTACATTTTTCCTTTTAATTTTAATAGATACTTTTGAATATCTTAGAAGACATAACATTTGACAATATATGAAAAATAATTTTTGTTTTTTACATTTATTTTAGTTTACATTTTTGATGAAAATATAGTAACACCTTACACAGTTTGAATACACTTATATATTTTAATTTTATATCGTCAGTAAAACACAAATTATGTGAAAATCTTCATTACAACAGCTTAGTGTTTTTGCTAAAGTAAAAGCAGAAAAATAGTAGATACTCCATAGATCTTGGTTGAGTGAGTAGATAAAATGCAAATTTAAAAATATTAAACTACCTTTAAGAATATGAATTCTACCCCAGGGCAATAAAAATATATTTTATAAGCAGTTTCTCAAGAGGAGTTTCTCAAATGGGATATAAAAGACGTGCGGTGATTGTGGAGGGGGAGGAATTTCTCAAAGTCTTTGTTAAACATACTGCATCTTCTGGAATACAAATTTTCCCTTTTAAGCTTTTATTTATACGTGAAAAACAGAGTAGGTGTGAGATTTAAACAAATATTTAAGATAACCATGGGACTTTGGAGAAATGTTTATTTCCTAAAGAATGTGTTGGGCCACTTTCCCAGGGCTGTGCATTTACACACACGAGTCCCTTTGTGTGGTGTGTGTGTGTTGTGTGCAGCTGGCACTCTTCTCTCCCGATACTTCAGTGGAAAAGTCTAAGAAGCACTGAAAGAGATAATAAGCAACTGACTATTGGACGAAATTAGTATGCTGAGGGAGGAATTGACAGAGTTCTTTAAAAATCCTTCATTTGAAGAGGGGTGAGGCATTGCACCACGTTGCCAGCTTGATTGATTGTTTTTGTGTGTGGCACTAATGAGACCAAGTCATTAATTCTGTTCCTCAGCAGGCTGGTTAATTGAACTCTTTTACTTTGCTGAGATAGCCTGGCCTTGGCCAACCTCTTGTGTAACTGCTTGGGCAGTGGAAGAAGTGAAGAAGAGAATGCAGAAGGCACAGCACAACCTAAGAGTGCTTTGGAGAAACGACTAAAGGAAGGTTTTCTCCTGAAGGTGGGTAAGTAGTGCTTCCTTCACACAGATCTATGCTCAGAGTTCTCAGTTCCACTGAGGCACTAGGAAATCCAAAGTGATTTCCATCCTCCTTTCTGTTCCTCTCTGCTCTGTTTTCTCAGTTCTGCAACATGAGAGAGGGAACACTAAGGAGAAGAGTCAGAAAAGAGGAACAAGAGTATTAAGAGTTAGGTGGCCTGGTCCTAGTTCTGCCTAGGATACTAAGTAGTTAGGAAACTTGGAGCAAGTTCACTGAACTTTGCTGGGTCCCCTTTTCCTCATTTATAAATGAGAGTTTTGGTCACTAAAGGTCACTAAGGTTTGATCTCTAAGGTTCCTTCTAATTCTAATGTTCTGGATTATTTTTGAACACTTTCCTGCAAAGTTTTCCTTTGCTTTTGTAACCCCTAAAGTGTAAACTTAATGAGATTCAAAAAAGGCCTAATCAGAAAGCTTTTAGGAACTCTGTTAGAGTCAATGAGTTTCCAAGCTTCTCAAAATATAAGAATATACCTGAGGTTCTGACTTTGCATTGGAAGTATCAGTATAAATGAATGTATATTAAAAAATATATATATTTCTCAACTCTGTCCACTGGAAAGTCCTAGAAATAGAGACCAAACCAGGAGCAACAAGCATTCCTAGCACCTAGACTAAGGTCTCTATATACTAGTTTTCTCCAAAAGTAATCAGGGCATGTAGCGGATGCTGTGGTGTGCCACCCAGATCCCCCTTTCAGGACTAAGGCCTCATTCCCCCTGATGCTGGGAGCATTGGCAGCTGTTGGCTCTCAGCTGAGTCACTATCTGGGCATTGCCCTAAAACAAGATTTCTCAACATCAGCACTAAATTGACATTTTGGATTGGATAATTTTGTTGTTGTTGAGGACTGCCCTGTGCATTAGAAGATGTTTAGCAGAATCCCTGGCTTCTGCTCTCTTGCTGCCAGTGCACCCCACTCATGGTTGTGACAACCAAAAATGTCTCCAGCTATTGCCAAATGTCCCCTTCGGGGCAAAATTGCCATAATTGGGAAAGATTGCCCTAAAATGAAGAGAGCCACTCCACCCAAGGTTACACCCTCCTCCAAAGGGGCAGCCCACATCAAATAACTGGTTAATGTAGGTCACAAAGGTCAGGCTCGCTTGCCTCAAACAGGACAGCTTGAAGGGCTAGACCATCTGTAGCACTGTCTATGGAATTGGTTGTGGGTGCACTGTGGTTCACCTCCTTCCTCTGCCCAGTCTTACTTCTGCCACTCCCTCACAGGTGTTGATTCTGAGGACAGTCCCCAGTAAACTTGTTGTGTGTAAATATTCAACTCAGAGTCTTTCCTGGGGGAACCCAACCTGAGACAGGGCTTCTTGGAGAAATGGTTGATTCCTGGTCTGAAACAGGAAATATGTCAGATAAGCCTGGAACATCTAGTGATACCAGAAAGCAAGGAAGCTATCAGAGTCCTAGGGTCACGTCAAAAGGATTCAGCAGTCCATTTAGATAAGCTCTCACTGGCCAAAGATGGTCAAATATGAGCATCAATAATGATAGTAACTCAGTGGATAGGTGCTTCAATTCCTGACAGAAAGATAGAAAATCAAAGTCATTAGTCACTCTGAATGGAGGACACAAGGAACTGCCTCTTTAATTTGAAAACTTATAAAGAAAAGAATTAAGCACTTTTTCTGTCATTCTATATTTTCTGTCATTCCTATATTATCTATATCAGATAGATAGATATAGATCTATCTAGAGATGAAGAGAAGACTAAAAAAGAACATTAATGAAGAAGAGATGATAGATATAGAACATCACCATTTGCAGTCCCTGAAGAATTAATGATCTTAAGCCATCATCTCAATGGCTGATAAAATCAGAAACAGAAATACCCAGAAATCATGTACCTCCTGACACATAGTGGATAGGTACCACCACTATGTAGTGGTCTTGTGGGAAGTTTAGGAGACAGCCCTCATACCTGGCATCAGTTAGGAGTTTGGGGATTCCCCAAACCATCCTTAGTTTTGATAATTCTCTAGAAGGACTCACAGAATTCACTGAAAGCTATTGTACTAATGGTCTATTACAGCTAACAGATACAGATTAAAAGTGGCCAAGGAAAAAAGCACACAGGGCAGAGCTTAAGAAAGTTCCAAAAATGGATGTTCCAGCTGTCCTCTCCCCATAGAGTGATGGACACCATTACTTTCCCAGAATCGATATATGACAGTATGCACAGATTATTGCCAACAGGGAAGCTCACCTGAGCCTTCCTGTGCAGAGTTTTTATTTGGTTGATCGCGTATGTGACTTCTCAGTCTCCAGCCATATGAAATTGAGCTGGTTTTGTGTGACCCAAGGCCCTCAGGCAAACAAAAGCACTTTTATCAGGTATGCTATTCCAAGGGCTTAGAGACTACCTCCCAGAAACCAAAGGCCAGACTGATTTTTGAACAAGATTAAATTCTTTACTACACATCTTGCAAAACAAAACCAAACCAGAAAACGACCCACATTGAACCTGAATCTGATTAAGCCTTTAGAGACAACTAACAATTTACAGGAAATATAATGGATAGACAACATGTTAATGACACCATAGTGATGCAGTCAGCAAATCCAGTTTACGGAAACCCTATAGGACAATCAACCTGGTATCTTTAACAAAAAATTGCAAGGGAAAAAAAGATATGGAAGAGAAGCCTATAGATTAAGTAGTCTTAAAAGACACATCGCTCAATTGCAATGTGTTTTATTTGGATCCTGACTGAAATAGAGACGCTGAAAATATTTGCAAGATAATTGGGGAAATGTGAACAGTGATTGGATATTTGATGATGTGAAGGAATTATTGGTAATTTTTGCATTTGATGATTGTGTTGTGGTCATGTTTATAGAATAAAAAGAGTCTTTATCTTTTAAAGATGCATACTGAAACGTTTATGGTGAAATGATTTGTCTGGGATTTGCCTCAAAATAACCTAGGGACAAGTTGGTAGTTGGTGGATTTTGGATGTAATGAGACTGACTATGTGTTGTAAGAAGGCAAAAAATTTGGTTTGTGTTGGTTCATGTGTTCATTTTTGCTACTTTAACAAATGTAAAATGGATCTGTAATACAGCTAGTGGGGCACAAGTGGCCTTCACTGGGTCTTGCTTTTCTGCCAAGGTGCTTGTGTACAATAGACCCTCAGTTACCCATCTCCCAGTTTTCTCTGGGCCTTTGAGAGAGCAGAGGTGGTAACTGTGGTTGAAGTTGGAACTAATATGCATAGTAGTTGAGGCTAGACAGTCATTGAAAAAGATACAGATGTGTATACAAGATAATGGGATATATTTCATTTATTTAATTTTCAAGGAAAATGTTACAGTTTTATTGAGATAAATTTAATATGGATAAACGTTATCTCATATGGTATTCTGGTAAAATCAAGCTTTAAAGTTAAAATTAAAACTTCATATTTGCCATTTAACTGTATGTTTATTTTTCTATGTCTGAATATATGCCTATAATAGAATATTACATTTATGAAGCAAACAGAGTTTATAAAGATGAAGAAGAGAAAGTTAGATATTTCAGAAGAACATTGAGCTTTGAGTATCCAGTCTGCTCGGAACGAGAAATAGCAAAAAGTCATTCTATGCCCAGCTAGCAGAGACTCCTGGTGTCCCCAAAATGTACTTACACAAGAGCCTGTTAATATTTTGTGGTTTTTTTTTTGGTTGTACACTTAAATAATTTTTTAGAAAAAGTCCACTTCTGAAAAGGCTACAGTTCCTAATACTTACTGTTATTTGCTGGTGTGTATTTTCGCTATAACTGAGACTGTAACGGTTTCTTATGTTTAGGCACCTATGATTTATGCTCCCATCTTGTCTCTTCTGACAGACTTTTATACTGACTTCTACAAAGTCAGGCCCCAAACTCTGAATAAGAAAACTGCTCAGATGTCTTGTACAACCCAACTGCCTTTGAGGTTTCCCAGACAGCTGCTGGACAACACCAAAGATTTAATTTCTCATTTTGTAGAAGGAGGGTTGCTAGTCATTAAGAGCACTCGGTGTTCTCTGTATTGTGAGAGCTGTTTGTCAGAAGACAAACACAAAGAGCTGGCAAACCAGCCTCCCTAGAACAGTTGTATACAAGGCATACAAGTGAGATGTTATTAATATTAAAATGAACATGTTTCTGTAATTCTGTGTCTTCAGGATGGATAGAGCGTACTCATGCTCATGTGCAAAGACTGGCATGATAACTGTCCACAAAATTTACTTAGTTTTCTATCTATTTTAAAATACCTGTGTCAATTAGTTACAATAAAATACATATTTAATGGGATAAATTAAACAGCCTGGAGATCTGTGAACACCCTAGTTGTCTGTACTATGTTACTACTCTCGGAGCAATTATTGATTAAATCCTTATAAAATATGTAGGCATTATGTCTCACTTTTCTTCTTGTATACATTGTCAGTTATTATAGTACATTAATGTAAGCCCTTCAGTCCTGTCATCATTATGCGGTTTCTTTTCTCCCTTAACAATTGCCTAAACACCCCTGCTGTTAGGCTATAGGCCAGTGATGAAATCTTCTGGAAGAAACATCAGAAGAATCATGACGTCAGTGAAGGCCTGAAGTGGGTACTCTTAACTACTAATACTAAATGGAATAGACTCACAGGTACAGGCTTTCCAGTATAAGTTGACATCACCAAGCACATGGTTGAATGGTATGACTGAGGATTTCTAGGACATTTTTTTCCATCCAAAAGCAGATGACTTTGTGATAGTAGATGGCCAATTATACCAAGATTAGAAAACAAGAATTAATTACCTAGGATTGAAGGAAATTAAGATGAAAAATTTGCTTGTGGTTAATGTTCTATATTCTATTGGGCATATAAGAACACTCCTTTTCTTTCTTCCTGATTTATTACTAATTTTTGATTTAACAAGCTAACTGTACAAAGTGGGACAAAACACTCTTTATACGGTGTCTTATTGCAACTGATGTCTTAGAATTCTGAAAACAAATCTATAAAAATATCTTAGAAAATAGATTATAAGCTAATAAATCAAGAGGAAAATCTAAGAAAAATGATTCGTTTTTTGACTTTAAACATTTTATTTTATTTTTAAAAATGAGATATAATTGACATATTTTATTAGTTTCAGATGTACAACATAATGATTTGATATTTGTATATACTGTGAAATGATCACTAAGAAAAATGATTCTGAGGAAAATAGTGTCACATTGATTGGCTTTGTCTGTAAAACTACACAGAACAATGGTAATTGTTATACACAGTGCAGTTTGTTGCTTCCCTTTACTTTTTCATGGCCTTGTCATTATTTACATGGGTTCAAAACAAATCTGTCTTTTTCCTATTGAGATATGATTGATAAAAATTTTGTAAGAGAGACCATGCCAGAAATGTCACATACAAAAACAAATCTTATTTAATTAGGTATGATAAACTCACTATTAAGATACAAGGACTGCACTTCATATGTGGAAATGATGCCTACAAATTCCTCCCCAACCCTAAGGCTAGAGAAATCTTAGCTTTTATAGTTAATAAAGAATGCTACTTCCTGACAACCAGGAGTGTTGGCAGGCTTGGGGATCTCAGAGAAGGAAGGACACCCCAGTTATATAGCTACTACAGGAAAACCTTGGTAGAGGGAAAATGGATGCCTTTTGTTCCTAGACTTAGAACAGACAAATGGAGGGGCCTGCCTGGTGGCATAGTGGTTAAGTTTGTGTGCTGTGCTTTGGCAGCCTCATGTTTGCAGGTTTGGATCCTGGGCGTTGCCCTAGCACCGCTCGTCAAGCCACACTGTGGCAGCATCCTACATAAAAAAAGGAAGATTGGCACAGATGTTAGCTCAGCAATAGTCTTCCTCGAGCAAAAAAGAGGAAGATTGACAACAGATGTTAGCTCAGGGCCAATCTTCCTCACACACATACACACACACCCACACACAAAAGAAAGAAAGGACAAGTGGATAATAGCAATTCAAATACTTCTGTAACACTGATGTGATCAAAGTACAACTAGGGGCTTTATGAAGCCTCTAAGCAGAAGTTAATTCTCCAAGCATTAGTATCATATGGACTTAGTTTTTAAAAAATCATACAGTAAGGAAATCTTCACATATTAATCAACTCCACTGGTGGCTCCCATGTAAATTAAACTGGCAAAATAGAAAAAAGTCAACAAGTTAATGATATGAATCAGAAAATTGCTGAACAAACCCGTATGGTCAAGTCTATGCTTAAGGGGCAGGACCTGGCCAGAATGCAGGGCAAAGCAAGCAGTAATGGTACTTGCCCTGCTGCCATTTTGACTTAGCACATCATATATCATGGTCACAAAAAACCAAACTAAAACAAAACCACAGTCACAAAAAACCCTAAACACTTGACATTCTTTTTTTTTTTTTTTTTTTAAAGATTGGCACCTGAGCTAACAACTGTTGCCAATCTTCTGGTTTTTTCCCCCTGCTTTTCCCCTCAAAGCCCCCCAGTACATAGTTGTATATTTTTTGTTGTGGGTCCTTCTGGTTGTGGCACATGGGGCACCACCTCAGTATGGCCTGATGAGCCGTGCCATGTCCATTCCCAGGATCTGAACCAGCGAAACCCTGGGCTGCTGAAGCAGAGCAGTGCGAACTTAACCACTCGGGCACGGGGCCGGCTCCTTGACATTCTTAAATAAACTAAAAAAACCAGAAACACTCTAATATTAGCCTCTAAATGAAGACCTGTGCCCTTCTTGTAAGCTGCTAACAACCTACTGCAAACAACTTTATTCCTGATTTTTGCAGTATATTGATGTCTACAGATTGACGACAACCCTTGTAATATAATAATCATATGAGGAACAAACTGTAATCTGGGCAACTTCTCATTTTTTTCTTGAAATACCTGCTGTGTTCTTTGTTTGGAGAGCTTGATTGTTCTGAAGTATGGTCTCCCTTACAAAATAGTGAAAGTAAAAATTCTTTTCTTGATGGTTTGTGTCTGAGTTCTTTCACAATTGGTAATTGTTAAAGCTGGGTGAAAGATACTTCAGATCCTTTTACTCTTCTAATTTTGTACATATTGTTAAATTTCCATAATACTAATTCATAACAATATATAGAGACTACACACAGTATCAAAGAGATATTGTTGGTGCTTTTATGCAACGACAGAGGGCTTAGTCTAATTTTAACTAGTTTCCAAACTGGAAGGTTACTTTGAGGCTGTATTTCATTTTAAGGCGCATGCTATTTAGTAGAAATGACAAACCATCACAAAGATTGTACTGGAGTTGGCTGCCTAGAACCAAGGAAAATGATCTTTTGTGGTTGTGAAGTGGTATTTTCTGGCCTCACTAGTGAGGTTAGGTTCCTTAATGTCAAACAGCAATGAAGGGAGCCAGGGTTTCCATCTTATTTGCTTCATTCAATGTGTATGTCAAAAATAGATCCAAAAGCTATGGCAACTGAAAAAATATTTGTTTTAATCAGTGTTCAGGAAACAAATGCTGGCATTTGGCTTCAAGACTGGCTTCTTCACTATTGATATTGGCAGATCCAATTCACAATAAAGTTCTACAGCACTTGTGTTGTTTTTTAAAATCCCATATGGGCTTACTCTGTAAAACCTCTTGGCACATTTGCACATTTTTGTTTCCTGGAGGTTCCTTTGGATTCATTTGGCTCCGGTATCATGATAATTTATTATATTTTCCCTTGAAATATAGAGAGAAAGAACACACTTTTTGCATTTTTATGTCGTTTATATATTTAACAAGTATTTAGTGATCTACCGTGTACAAGGCATTGTTCTTGGCACTCTGGAAAGATATAAAAATGATTTTGATAAATATTGTGATCTCAGGGTGCTTCCAGGCCAATAAGGAAGACAAGTTATGGGCCAGGCATTGCGCTAGGTGCTTGAGATGTAGAAGTGAGCATACAAAGTTCCTGACTTCATGCCGCTCCATGTAATTAAGACAGATAAATACAGAGATTAGGCAAGTATTTCTGGAGAAAATAACCTTAAAGCTGGAGTCATAAAGGACAAGTTAGAGTTAGTCAGTCAAAGTGGAGTGGGATAGAAGTTCTTTTAAGGAGAGGGAACAGCAAACACATGTAGGAGTCCTGGGATGGAAAAGAGTCGGTGTCATTTACTTGCAGATCTAGAAACCTGATCCTTCCAGGATCTCAGAGTAGATTGGACTCACTCTGGAGATAGACACAGGAATCAATCAGGTGGTCTTATACATAGAACAGAGTAGAATTTGATAATCTGTAATGAAATAAATATCATGTAGACCGGAATGTTTCTCTCTCCTTCAGTAGACCTAAGTGAGAAGCTTATTTACGCTTACTAAGATTGCTTTGTGGGGCCAGCCTAGTGGCATAGTGGTTAAGTTCACACGCTCCATTTTGGCAGCCCAGGGTTCATGAATTCCGATGCTGTACTGGACCTACACGCTGCTCATCAAGCCGTGCTATGAAGGTGTCCCACATACAACATGGAGGAAGATCGGCATGGATGTTAGCTCAGGGAAAATCTTCCTCAAGCAAAAAGGGGAGGATTGGCAGTAGATGTTGGCTCATGGCCAATCTGCCTCACACCTCCCTCCCAAAAGTGCTTTGTAATCTTAGCATCAGAATTGGGGGTTAGTTGTGTGATTCAGAGATTCCCAGTCTGTGATTGCTGATGGCATGCATCTCCCCAATATGGATGGAGCTACCACTGGGAATATTGGTTAAATTTGAGGGCCTTATCTCTTAAGTAGTATTGGATGTTACACACTGATCACCGTATTTTTTTCTGTGATTTTTTTTCACCATCTTTTCTCTTTTTTGTGCTGGCCATCCAGATGATGATTGTCATTTCTTATTTTTATATGTCCATTTGATTTCCAAGTCTTATTAATTCTGCTTCCTTAATGTCCCTTGAATCTGTCTACTTCCTTTAATCCCTGCTCTCTCCATAATCTCTTGCCTTTATACTGACATAATCTCTTAAGTGGCCATATTCTCCCCTGGTTTTTTCTTCCTCCAATTTCTTCTCCACACTGTGGCCATGATAAGCTTTCTAAAGTACAAATCTGATCATGTGATGCTCCTCTTAAAACCCTTGACTGTAACCTTTGGAATTGTATCAATAAGGGCCTTGATAGGAAGCAGAATTTACCTCCTTGTGAGGGCACAAGGAGAAGGAGTAGTTACTGGCTCACAGTGAGAGCTGCAGGAGGGGCCAAGCAGTGGACCTTTAATTTCAGAGGACGCAACTACTGCTAAAGATAAGACAACAAGGCAGGAAGGGAGTGGGGAAGAAATACCATGACCTTTCCCCTCTCCTGCCCACAGATGACCCACTGCAGCTTCCCATTATCCAAATGGTATGGGAAACCTCCTGGCAAGGGAGTCAGGTGATGCAATCTGCAGTGGTCAGCTTGCAGAGCACAGCAGAAGATGGTAGAAAATGGATCTGGGCAGGGGTGGGGGTGAGACATGTCAAATGATGAATAATCAACATGGGGATTCATAAAAATAATATCTAGCTTCCTGAACGGTATTATTGAGAGGACTAAATAAGGAGATGTTCGTAAAAGCAATTTTCACAGAGGGGCTGCTCAGTGAGTTAATATTCTTTCTTCTTTATTATATCGCAGGCTTTGGTAAAGAGTAGATATTAGCTAAGTATTTGTTAAACTAGTTCTAGTGTTCTCTCCATGTCACTTTATTATTATTATTTCCTGTAAGGACAAACTCAGTGAGGTTTCTAAGCCTCTCTCCCTTACCTTCCAAAGAACTTCTTTGCTCATTAGGACTGGAGACCTGTGGTTCTTTCCCCCCTTCCCATTCTTTTTATTTTTTAAATTTTTTTAATGGAAACTTTCAGCCATACCTAAAAATAGAGAGAATAATATAATGAACCTTCACTGAGGTTCCTCCAGTGAGCCTCTCATTCAATATAAGAAATTATCAGTGGCTCACTAATCTTGTTTTCATTCATCCCCTCTACCTTTTTTCTTGCTAGCATATTTTAAAACAAATCCCAGAAATCAGGTCATTTTATTGTATATCTCTTTAGCCAATAATGCCTTTTATTTTCTTGCCGAGGAAGATTCATCCTGAGCTAACATCTGTGCCAGTCTTCCTCTATTTTGTATGTGGGTTGCTGCCACAGCATGGCCACCAATGAGTGGTGTAGGTCCACAGTGGTAAACTGAATCTGGGCTGCCGAAGCAGAGAGCATCAAACTTATCCACTAGGCCAAGGGAACAGCCCCAATAAGGCCTTTTATCTTTTACAAAACCACTGTGCCATTATCACTTCTAATAAAAATAAAAATGAAAGGGGCTGGCCCCGTGGCCGAGTGGTTAAGTTTGCGCACTCTGCTGCAGGTGGCCCAGTGTTTCGTTGGTTTGACTCCTGGGCGCGGACATGGCACTGCTCATCAAACCACGCTGAGGCAGTGTCCCACATGCCACAACTAGAGGGATCCACAACAAAGAATATACAACTATGTACTGGGGGGCTTTGGGGAGAAAAAGGAAAAAAATTGAAATCTTTAAAAAAAAATAATAAAATAAAATAAAAAAGGATAAATCTTTAATTTTATCTAATTCTCAGTCTATGTTCAAATTTTCCCAGTTGTCTCAACGTGTCTTTTCTGGTTGGTTTGTTTGTATCAGCAACCAAACAAGGTCCCCACATCTGTAATTCCTTTTAGTTAAAATTCCAATCTTACTTGGTGGTGTCTTCCCTGGAGGCAAGTTGTGGCAATGACCTGGGTGTGGGGCATTTTGGACCAGCCTCTAAGGTAGTATTCCCTCCTACATTCTTTATCATACACACAAAAGAGGCAGTCTCAAATCCCCCTAACTGCTGTCAGCCCTCCAGCCCACCCAATGGGGCCGGGTCTCTTCTTTGAGCCCCAGGAGGGGATGATTTGGGGTGAATTGTCTGCCAAGTATGGTAACTTGTAGTGCTTCCTATTCTAGCTAAATTTATTCAAGACTGTTTTATTCATTGGCTTGTGGAGGAGGGCTGGGGATGAAATGGTCAGGATGTATGTGGCATAGGGTGTGGGTTTTAGGAGCAGTTCCTTAGCCTTAATTCTACCTAACTGACCTCAGTCTTTAACAAAATGAGCTATTAGAGATTCTAGACACTAACAAAGAAAAAGAAACAAACTACCACCAAAGTTCTTTGCCTTCTTTCCTTTCCTAGCTTCTATAGGGTAAGAGGAAAATGGCTGACATTCAAGCACTGGGATAAAGATGTTACAGGTTATTAAATCCAGTCTTCCAACCAGCAGAAGGCCCCTCTGGTAATAAGAGCTAACACCGTTACAGCATGTGGTTGATCACGGAGCTCCAAATTTTACCTCCTCTGTTACTGAACCTCTTTTTTTTTTTTTTAAAGATTTTATTTTTTCCTTTTTCTCCCCAACCTCCTGGTACATAGTTGTATATTCTTTGTTGTGGGTCCTTCTAGTTGTGGCGTGTGGGACGCTGCCTCAGTGTGGTTTGATGAGCAGTGCCATGTCCGTGCCCAGGATTTGAACCAACGAAACACTGGGCCACCTGCAGTGGAGCACGCAAACTTAACCACTCGGCCACGGGGCCAGCCCCATGTTACTGAACCTCTTAATCTCAAATTCGTGTGCCTAATGCACAGTAAACCAGCCGAACACTGAGACATCGGTGCTTGGAGATGGAGAAAGATCTATTTTCATTGGCCAAGACAAGAAGGTGGGAGCATGGGTTCTCTCAAATCTGCTTTAACAAGAGAAGAAAACAAGGGGTTTTATAGAGCTAAGGAGTGTGGCAAGAGTTTCAGAGAAACAAAGGGGTAATCTCTGTTTCTTTCACTCCCCTTATGCCGCTGGGCAATCTTACTTCTGGGTATCAAATGCAGCTCTGGGGGCTGGTTATCTAGTGACCCTTGAAGGCATTCTCTTTCTTGTGTAAAACAAACTCATAGATCCTTGAGACCCTTGAGTTACCCCTCAGGTTAAACAGGAAAACAGTAAATTGATAAGATTAACTTCTTTACATAACAAGGTCAAAAGGTAATCTTATTGAATATTTCTAGTACCCCACAGGTACCTGGCTTCACCTCTCAGGGGTCTTGTGAACTCTTGTGTGAACTGTGAACCTCGTCAGGGAATGAAGACTTCATAATTCTCATCGTTGGCAGGTAGCCTCCTGTATTTCATTGAAATCCTCCTCCCTCTGTTGGGAAGTTTGCCCTGTGTTGCTCCACAGAATGTCATGATTTTGGGGAGACAGGGGATGTAAATCCATGATAGCTAGAAAATGCACTTTAATTTACAGTAGAAACAGTCTTGTTGCCTGAGTACAATTAGATTAAAAGTGTACAGGACTAATAACAGCTAATATTAACTAGTACTTATCACATGCTGTACGTTTCTCAGGGCTGCTGTAACAAAGTCCTACACACTGGATGGCCTAAACGACAGAAGTGTATTGTCTCACAGTTCTAGAGGCTAGAAGTCTGAGATTGAGGTGTTGGCAGGGTTGATTCCTTCTGAGGACTGTGAAGAAGAATCTGGTTCAGGCCTCTTGTGTACTTTCTGGTGGTTTGCTAGCTATCTTTGGCATCGTTGGCTTACAGAAGCATCACCTCAATCTCTGCCATCATCCTCACAAGATATTTTCTCTGTGTGCATGTCTCTACATTCTAATTTTCTTCTTTTTATAGAGACATCAGTCATATTGGACTAGGGTTCACCTGAGTAACATCATTTTTGTTGTTGGGGAGGAAGAACTTCTCCTCTACCCTTTTAAGTTCTTCTGGTCTAAGAATTAAATTGATGAAACACACTAATAGAAGAAGAACTAACAGAAATTTAGTGACATGTATACCTCCTATATAAGTGGGAGAGACCCAGGAAAACTGAGTAACTCACCAAAATGGCCAAAACCATTACCTTAAATACCACCCTCGGCTAAAGACAAAAGGATATGTTGGGGGTAGGGAGAGTCAGTTATGGGAGGTTACACAGAAAAACACAGTAAACAACGGTAAAGTTGTTATACAGATTTAAGTCATTGCCATCTCCATTGATAAGTGTTTCTAGAGATTGAGTCATTTCTCTCTTCCTGGTACAGCGAGGGAGACACCCTTACAAATGGAGATTTTCCTTACAAATTTTACAAAGGATAACTTCTACTTAGTTTTCAGAGCTTCTCCCATTTCTGCTGTTTCTTAAAAATAATCAGTCTAAAATAATCCTTGCACCAAAGAGACATATTTTGGGGTGGCAAATTCTGTCCCCCTAGAGTCCTGCCTTTGAAACTTCCCCAAGAAGTTTCACAATCCAGAAGCTAATTTGATAGTTTCATCCATCTCATTGAACCAGTCACTCAGTCCGGTGAATAGGTCAGTTCAGTTAGACAGTTGTGTCTCATTTCAGGAAACGGTGATGTTGCTGGGTTCCCAGAGTTAGGCCTGTATTGCGTGAGAAATCAGATATTTAATAAGAGGCATTTCTATGGAAACAAACCAAAAAACCCACAAAGGTTAATGATTGGAGCAGACTATAAACCAGTTTCTGAGCCCAGAGGGCAGCCAGTCAAGAAGACTTTTAGACGTCTGTCTTGAAGCATCTTTGCAGTTTGAAGTGTTTCTGATGATGTTGTCCAATATTCAGATAAACTTTCTGAGTGGCCTACATAGCAACAGGCGTGAAGAAGATTGTTTAAATATGAGCTGTTATGGTGATTTCTCTGAAGTTAATATATCAAGTCATTCATCTTCAGTTTGCAGGGCTCTGGGGAAAAAGGCAACTTTATTTCTTAATGATTCCAAGTCAAAAGAAAGGGAGAAAATTGGAAATGTTACTTTGGAGGTTTGTGACTAGAAAAATTCAGGATCCAGTCCAGTTTGCAGGTTAAAAAAAAAAAAGGACAATGTATAGCACTAGAATCTGATATCTGGAAGTGTATTACTGAAACATAATTTTTCTCTCTAAAAATCACCCTCATTTCTACCAAAGATAGCCAAATTAAGACTAATTTGTTTTCAGAATAAGTCTAGTCTCATTAAACTTGGCCTGCTTATTTATACAAGTGCAGTAAGAATAGTGGTTAACCATACAGAATCTTTTAAATCTACATTGCTGCAACTTTTGATAAGGAATCTCAGGTTAAACTTTTAAAGACCTCTCAAAGCCAGGAAAGCCAAGCCAAGGACATGCCATCAAACTTTGCCTGCAATACCTATAAATTTGGGTGAATTCCTCGCTTCTTCAGGTCCCCAAAATATCTTGGAGTTCCTAGGCCTACCAGAAAAGTGACTTTCCTTACTCACCTGGTTAGGCTGTTGGGAACCTGTAAGCAAGATATCGACTGTTCTTCCAAGGGGATTTTATTGGCTCCATATAATCAATCTTAGTTCCTTAAAGCTGTTTGGTTATATCCAAGTCTGTGCATGTCTCTCTCAAATATGACATTCCAGTCAAAGCCTTGATAATACAACCAGTTTCCAATTGTGTCTTGTTACAAGGAGAACAGATCCTTATTTAACTTATGCAAATAACTATATTGCCATGAAAATATAAGAATATTAACTGAGAGTTTCTGAATTCTGGAGGGGTCAGGTAGGGAGAAAAAGACAAATGTTTCAATTCTGCTTACAAAAGTATAATTTATCAAATTTGTGTAAGTCATAATTAGCTATAGAGGAAAGGTTTCCTTATATCAGGAAAACAAAAAATTAAAGAACCAGTTATATTTCAAACAGAAGTTGTAAAAAGTATAATAACCTTCATTAGTTTAGTTAGTCCAACGTGATTAATTCTTGTTGATCTTGGTCTTTTGTTAGCAGTTGTATGAAGCCATCAGTTTCTCTGTTAGAGTTCTGCAAATTCTTACCCACGTCAGTGGTGTGGTCGAAAGTTTATCAGAAGTGTCAGAATCCTTTTCATGAATCACTCTGAAGATTAAACATATTTGCAGAAGTGTCAGAGTAGAACAATAACTCTTTGTAAATGACAAAGACTTAAAAATGCCCATGGTTAAAGGTTAGATGGGAGTTTATTATAATGCAGTAAGGAAATTTTATTATTTCTGTGACACACAACACCTAAGATAATAACTAGAATTATGACTGATAATCTTATACCAGGACATATCGGAATTTTAGAACTTTTATAAACTTCCAGAACATTTTTATTAATAGCATTCACCCATGCAATGTAACCTAAGAAGGTTTATCATTGTTTATTTTACAATGCTTCCCACATGATTTTAGCATATCAAATAAGCCTAATTAGTTTAACAATTCCCTTTTTATAAGGAGAGGGAACAAATCTTTTGAAATGTTCCAGAGGCCCTCTGGAGCATTTCAAAGTTAGTTGAGGTAAAAAAGACTTCATCTAGAATTTTATTTGAAAACGTTGTCAAAAATATCAGGGGGGTTTTATAAGCACATGGACAAAGAAAATAGTTCAGTGGTTACCAGGGGGAAGGGGGTAGGGGCTGGGCACAGGGGGTGGAAGGGAACACCTATGTCATGACAGACAAGAAATAATGTACAACTGAAATTTCACAGTGATGTAAACTATTATGAACTCAAATAAAAAAATCAAAGGGGTTTTAAAACACTTGGTCAGATAGGATCATAGGTCACTGAGAAACAATGCTTAGTAATCCATGTAACTAAAGTGACAATTGAAGATGTTAAAGGAAAATACGGAAAGTTAAATAGTTGTAAATAAACCTTAGCTCTTTTACTATAAAAGACTTAGCTTTTGAAGACAGAAAATTATTTTGACAAAACAAGAATTCTTAGTTTTCTAGGTAGATTATTTTAAAAGGTAAAGAAAAGCCTTTTACAATATCTTATCAAGAGTAGACCAATAGTCCAAGAACACTTTCTTCTTTAACAGAGAGAAAACCAAATTCTAATTTTGCACCAACTTACTTTTAACATTAAAATTCATTCATTCCAATCTTAGCTAGTCCTGATTATGAGTAAAATTTCTTTCCAAAGATTCCTTCTCCATAAACCTTCTACAACTTTCTTTTTTACATCTAGATTTTGTCCTTTCCTCCTTCTCATAACCAGTTTTTACTTTGGGACAATATACTTTCTTTTTCCTTAACAAATACGTATCTTCATTTCTCATACCTCTTTTTTACCTAAAAACACACCCTACTTTTCTTATATAGAGCTATTTCTCGTATTATTTCTAGTAGTTTTAACTAAATATTAACTAGAATTTTCAACCCTCAGAAACCTCAATTTCCAGTAAAAACTAAGAAGTAAGCAGTTGTGAACTGTCTGCCACACTAGTATTCTTTAGATTGTCAAATTTGTGAATACATCTCATAGTTTCTAGAGACATATGCTTCCTTAGTACAATTTTTAAATATGGCACAGACATGTTTACTGACAGACCCAAACATCTTTAGTTTCTCTGCAATAAAAAGCCAAAAGTAAGTAGATCTATGTTTAGTAATTAATGTTTCACTGTTTTATCTTATTTGGAAATGATCTAGATATTCAATAAATTTCTATCATTTAATTTAACTTAGCAAAACTTTAAGTTACTAAAAAGACTTGGGAAACTTATTTAAGTAGACATATCATGGAAACAATCATTGTTAAAAAGTTCACCTAAAATATCCTTATTTTTTTGTTTGCCTAATTTCCACATACCTTCTTTGAAGTTCCTTCTGATGAGAAATTTCTCTCTAAGGTAAGCATTTCAAAGAATGGGTTTTAGGTCCTAGAGAAAATGGGGGTAGAAAATCTACATAACAAAGGCACAGAGAATATCCAAATTTTTTCCAAGGTGGAGTTTTTGGGGCATATTTGCCTATTATCAGAGGTCTAGGGTAATTTCTATTTAATTTTTTCCAGTAAATACAGACAATTCTGTTTCCAATGTACTGATCTTTTATAATGTCTATAAGCATTTTGAAATGAACAGGAGAGGTTTGGGGATTGGTGAAGATAGGGGAGCTTTTGAATTGTTTCTAGAGCCACATTTTTGCTTTTGTAGAGATTTGCAAGGCAAAGATAGTTGTTTTCAATTTCTCAAAGAATTGAGTTGTAGCCTGAATATTAAGAGGCTGACCTGTCCATCCAACTAAACTTGCTTCTTCATTTCAGGGAGATTGCCAACTAAGATGGAAATCAAAAGATTTCTATATTCTAGAACTTCAGGACAATTATTTAGACTGTGAACTCTCTATGAAATTTTTCAATTTAGAAGTTTTTCCAATGTAAAAGGTCCATCACCTGGCCAGTGATAAGTAGGATCTTTTAATTTCAATAGTGACTCAAACCAATAAGACTTTTTATGACTTACCCAAGGATGCAAGGGGTGTCCCACAAGAGAGTGCCAAGGATGACGTCCTCGCAAGATCCAAAAAGTTTATTCCAGAGGACAGTCTTAAGGAAATAAAAGATCTTTGTTGCCACAGGTGGTAAGAATGGTATAGCGAAAGTGGTGTCCCTGGTCTCCTGCATAAATGTGAGACACCTCCAGTCACAAACCTACTAATCTGTGACACCAGCTACTGGAATGGGGCTTTTCAGGCACTAATGAAGCAATGAAGTTGAGATGACAAAGGCCTCTTATGGACTGAGATCCCTTATGACAAACTCCCCTGAGAGCTGGCACAGCTGGAAGAAGAGAGTGCTGCTTGTGATTTTGTGTCTCAGAACCCCGGTCTATCTAACTGGCCACCAAGGTACACCTTGCTTAGTGCACATTCTGGATGGCGGAGACCAGAGCGTGTTCTCACTTGTCATGAAGCCAAGCTCTCAGGACACAGAACAGGATGAAAGGGCAAATAACACAACAGACAGAGACAAAGAAAAGTAGTGACCATCTCTGGGAGGAAAAGGATCAATAAAACGAAGATTACCCCACCAAATAACCAGAGTAACTATGCCCAAGGAATAAGTTCCACAAGTATTTTGTCCTACTAATCTAAATTTAGAAAGAGAGAAAAAGTTCTCTCACTACTCTCACTTCCACTGAACCCCACAGACAAAGATTTTGGGAGACTGACATGGTAAGAAATCTCACCTTCTGCTGGCTTTTGTCACCTGTTCCAGAATCTCTCAGTTGCAGCAGACTTGGTGGGGGAGCAGAGTTCCAACCAGCAAATTTGATCCTGCCAACTACGTGAACTGTCAGGGAGGAAAAGTTTCTCCTCTGCTTTAAAGATCCTTCTGGTTGGTCTAAGAATTAAATTGACCTGAGACAGATTAACAGGAGAAAAATGAACAGAAGTTTAGCAACATGTATACTTCCTGTATGCATGGGTGGGACCCAGGAAAACTGAGTAACTTGCCAGAATGGCTGAAGCCACTACCTTAAATACCATCTCCAGGCAAAGACAAAAGGATATGTTGTGGGTAGGGGGAGTCAGTTATGAAAGCTTACCCAGAAAAGCACAGTAAACAAGAGTAAGATTGTTAGTCAGATTTAAGTCATTGCCTTCACCATTGATAAGAATTTCTAGAGACTGAGACATCTACCTCTTCCTGGTACAGCGAGAGAGACACGCTTACAAAAGGAGATTTTCCTTATAAATTTTACAAAGGGTAACTTCTCCTTGGTTTTCAGAGTGTCTCCCATGTCCAGTGTTTCTTAAAAATAACTTGTCTAAAATAATCCTTATGCCAAAGAGACATATTTTGGGGTGACAAATTCTATTCCTCTACAATGTTAATAATTACATCTTCAATGACTGTATCTCCAAATAAGGTCACATTTTGAGGTACTGGGAGTTAGGGCTTCAACATACGAATTTTGTGGGATCCAGGTCAACACATAACATGTGCCAATGCTTTGCGTATATTTTGTGATTTTATTCTCACAACAACACTTTTATGTAGGTAATGTTACCCTAATTTTAGAGATGAGGAAACTGAGGCTTAAATAATTTGTTAGTTTGTCCAAGATTGTACAGCCAGTAAATGGCAGGAACAGGATTTAGAACCTGGACACTCTGATTCCAGAACCCGGGATTTTGACTACTTCATTGTACTGTCTTATTTCTCCTTGTATCATTTTTACTCCCCCTTCCCTTATAGTTGCAGGAAGTTTCTTGCCATAAACTAATGAACATCACAGTCATGCACTGCATAACAATGTTCAGTCAATGACAGAAGACATATACAATAGTGGTCTCATAATATTATAATGGAGCTCAAAAATTCCTATTGCCTGGTGACATTGTAGCTATCATAACATTGTAGCACAATATATTACTCATGTGTTTGTAGTGATGCCAGTGTAAATAAACCTACTGCGCTGCGAGTCATATAAAAGTATAGCACATACAATTATGTAGAGTACATAATACTAAATAATGATAATAAACGACTATGTTACTGGTTTTTGTATTTACTATACTGTACTTTTTATTGTTATTTTAGAGTGCACTCTTTCTACTTATGAAAAAACCAGTGTGTTGTAAAACAGTCTACTGTGTTACACCGACAGCAGCCTCATACATCTCACGTATACCATGGCTCTTGATTTCATCATCTTCTCTTGTGGTTGATATAATCTCATGCTGTTTTGTTCATCATGGCCCTGAAACATGCAAAATCCACTGCTAATGTTGCCCGTATGAGGCCACATCAAATGATTGACTGGGAAACAAAATTAAAATTGATTAAGAACTATGAAAGTGGAAAACCAGTGATGGTTATTGCTCACCAGTCAGATATGTCACATTCTACCATAGCTATGATCTTAAAGAACAAGAACAAAGTGGTGAAAGCTGCTAAAGGATTGAAGGTAATGAGATGAACAAAAATTCCAGAAAGGCCTATATCAGACATGGAGAACCTTTCTAATGACCTGGTTTGAAGACCAGACATAGAAGCATATTCCTCTCAGCCCTGTGACAATCGTGATCCAAGCAAAAAGTTTGTTCACAGTGCTGAAAGAAAAGGCTGGACCTGACCACGATGTTGAATTACTGCTATCTCTGGGTGGTTTAAGTGATTGAAAAATCATTTTTCATGACATAATGTGAAAGTGAGTGCTGAGTCTGCAAGTGCTGATGTGAAGGAAGCTGAAGAATTTGTGAAAACCCTAGATAAGTTGATTGTGGAGGAAAATTACTTTCCAGAGCAAACATCATGTGGATGAAACCTCCATGTTCTGGAAATGGACTTTCATCTATAAGGTGAAAGGACTTTCATCCACAAGGAGGCCAAGTCAATGCCAGGTTCTAAGGCTTTTAAGGACAGGGGCAATGTTGCAGGCTACAAGTTGAAACCTTTTGTGACCTGGCATAGTGAGAACCCCAGGGCCTTCAAGCATATCAGTAAGCACACACTGCCAGTGTACTACAGGAGTAAAAAGAAGTCATGGATGACCCAGCTCCATTTCCAGGATGCCCTCCTGAATTGCTATGCCAGCAAAATGGCGAAGTACTGTTTGGAGAATAACATACATTTAAAGATGTTGCTTATTGTTGATAATGCTCCCCGACATCCTTCTTTTATTGGTGATCTTCATCCCAATGTCAAACAGTGCTTCTCCCTCCAAACACCACCTCTTTGATCCAAAAGTGAACAAACACTGCGGATCAAAACAGTGGATCAAGGAGCTATAGCAGCTTTTAAGGCCTACTGCCTGAGGAGGACCTTTGCCCAGGCTCTTGCTGCAACTGAGGAAGACACCGATGCAATTCTGGAAGGATTACAACATCTATGACTGCATCAAGGACCTTGCTTGGGCTTGGGGTGATGTCACCAAGGAGTATATGAATGGCATCTGGAAGAAGACACTTAAGAGGTTCGTCTGTGACTTCAGAGGATTTGCCAAGGATGAGGAGGTTGCGAAAATTAACAAGGCTGTGGTTGAGATGGTGAACAACTTTAACGTGGGTGTGGATGAGGATGACGTTAGGGAGCAAGTAGAGCTGGTTCCTGAGCTATTGACTAACCAGGAATTGTTGGAACTGGAACAGGAATGCATAGCTGAAGAAGAGGCAAGACAAGAGGAAACTTCAGGAGAAGAAAAAGGAGAAGAACCCTCAAGAAAATTCGCAGTGAAGGGTTTAGCAGAAGCTTTTGCAGAGCTCAACAAGCTCCTGAAAAAGTTTGAAAACATGGATTCCAACACTGAAAGGTTTTCATTAATAGGGAGGAATGTTCATGGTGCATTATCTGCTTACAGGCAAATCTATGACGAAAAAAGGACACAAACCAAACAAACCATGATAGTCATTTTTCTGAAAAGAGTGACACCTCCTCAAGAAGAGCCTCAGGCAGGTCCTTCAGGACGTAATCCAGAAGAGGACACTGTTATCACAGGAGATAGCTGCTCCATGTGTGTTATTGTCCCTGAGGACCTTCCAGTGGGACAAGATGTGGAGTTGGAAGACAGTGATATTGATGATCCTGACTCTGGACAGACCTATGCTAATGTGTGTGTTTGTGTTGTAGCTTTTAACAAAAAAGTTTAAAAAGTAAAAAAAAAATTTTTTTTAAATAGAAAAAAGCTTATAGAATAAGGATATAAAGGAAGAAAATATTTTTTGTATAGCTATGCAATGTGTTTGTGTTTTAAGCTGTGTTATTACAAAACTGAAAGTTAAAAAATTAGAAAGTTTATAAGGTAAAAAGGTTACATTAAGTTAAGCTTAGTTTATTATTGAGGAAAGAAGCATATCTTTTTACAAATTTAGTGTAGCTTAAGGCTGCGGTGTTTGTAAAGTCTACAGTAATGTCCTGGTTCTTCATATTCACTCACCACTCACTCACTGACTCACCCAGAGCACCTGCCAGTCCTGCAAGCTCCATTCATGGTAAGTGCCCTATATAGGTGGACCATTTTTTTCTCCTTTATACTGTATTTTTAATGTACCTTTTCTATGTTTATATATGTTTAGATACACAAATCCCATTGCATTACAATTACCTACAGTATTCGGAGAGTAACATGTTATATAGGTTTGTAGCCTAGAAGCAATGGGCTATGCCATATAGCTTAGGTGTGTATTAGGCTATATCATCTAGGTTTGTGTAAGTACACTCTCTGATGTTTGCACAGTGGTGAAATCGCCTAATGATGCATTTCTCAGAAAGTAGCCCCGATGTTAAGTGAGGCATGACAGTAGTAGTAAGTAAAATTTCTGATACTCTAACACTGCCACCTGGCGGTGAAAGCAATTAAAGCATTTTCCAACTTCCTAACAAAAGTTGCCTTACCGGAAATGCTCAGTGGTCTTTTCCCCTGATTAATAACACCAATACAGTCAAGCAGTTATGAATTCTGCTTGATCCTGCTTTAAACCAAATACAAGGCATATGAGAAAATGTAAGAACAGAACAGCACAAACTTTGAGCCCCTGAAGGGATCTAAATTTTGCTGATTAAAATACATAACCCATCATAGAAGACTCTGGAGTATCTATTCTGTGATAATATATATTTGATAACTTTATACTTTGAAACATATACCTGGGCTTATTCTATTTTGAAAAACAGGTTTCCCCTGATGCCCTTGCTCTGATGATTCATTCTAGATACTATTATTTTTTTGCTGTTCAAATTAGGATTCAAAAATAACTTAAGATTAGTTAGCAGTTACTAACCATGTACTGCTCTTGGCAAGAAAAAAAGAGGGGCTGTACAGAGGAATTGGCTTTGTTGCTTTTCCATCTCACGTAATTTCCTAGGCCTTCATTGGGCACCTGTCTCTACCATTTGCTATCCACCATTAGGAATGTCTTACTATAAGTTCAGAAGTAACATGGGCATGACGTGCTCAGCAATAAGCTAGAAAAAAATTATATCGAAAGCAAATAATTTTAGAGCTGGACGACACCTTAGTGCTTGTCTAGTCTAGATCACACCTTCTGTTTGTGTTTTCCAGGGGGATGATGGGAAATCTTGGAAGAAAGGAATTGCTCAATTGGTTTTTAGTGGATGGTGGTCCGAATCGGAAAGTACTCATCATGGGTCCCTGTAGCCTGTAAGGACAAGGCCAAGATGGGTGTGGGTCTGAGCCTGATCCTGAGCCTGGGGCTAGAGTGCTGATTGACAGCTGTAACAATGATTCATTTGCATCTTGGATCCGCAGCTCTCAAATGCTCTCAACCACAACATCATGACAAACTGGTGTGCCCAGCTGAGATGCAAGCCATACTGCAAGTAAGACGTTACTGATAATTATAGTCCCACCATTTGCAAATGCTTCCCTTTAAACAGTTTCAAACTAGGAGAAAAGTTGCAGGTTCAGTACAAAGATCTTTCCCCCCAGAACCATCTGAGAGTAAGTTGCCAGCCTGATGTTCCATCATCCGTTAATATTTCATTGTATTTTTCCTACCAACAAGGATGTTCCCTTAGATAACCTCATACAGCCATCACAATCAGGAAATTAACACCGATCCATTACTACTATCTAGTCCTCAGAATCCATCCAAGTTTGGCCAGATGTTCCAATAATTTCCTAACTAGCAAAAGGATTTCATTCAGAATCAAGCACTGCCTTTATTTGTCGTCTCTCTTTTGTCTCTGTCACTCTAGAGCAGTTCCTCAGTTTTTCTTTGACTTTCATTACCTTGAGACTTTCAAAGTTTGGAGTTATTTTACTTATTTAATTTTTTTTGAGGAAGATTAGCCCTGAGCTAACATCTGCTGCCAATCCTCCTCTTTTTGCTGAGGAAGACTGGCCCTGAGCTAGCATCCGTGCCCATCTTCCTCTACTTTTTTTTTTTAAAGATTTTATTTTTTCCTTTTTCTCCCCAAAGCCCCCCCGGTACATAGTTGTGTATTCTTCGTTGTGGGTTCTTCTAGTTGTGGCATGTGGGACGCTGCCTCAGCGTGGTCTGATGAGCAGTGCCATGTCCGCGCCCAGGATTCGAACTAACGAAACACTGGGCCGCCTGCAGCGGAGCGCGCGAACTTAACCACTCAGCCACGGGGCCAGCCCCATTCCTCTACTTTTTTTATATGTGGGACGCCTACCACAGCATGGCTTGTCAAGCGGTGCCGTGTTTGCACCCGGGATCCGAACCGGTGAACCCCAGGCTGCTGAAGTGGAACGTCTGCACTTAACCACTGCGCCACCGGGACGGCCCCAAAGTTTGGAGTTATTTTATAGAATGTCCATCAATTTGTTTTTGTATGATGCTTCCTCATGATTAGATTCAGATTACGCATCTTTGCCAGAAATATCATAGATATGATGCTGTGTTCGTCTCATTGTGACCCATTAGGTGGTATATAATTTCAATTTGTCCCATTATTGACAATCTTCACATCGATCATTTGATTAAGGTAGTGTCTCCCTGTGGTGTTGCCTTTGTAATTAGTGAGCATTTTGTCGGGGAGACACTTTGAAACTATGTAAATATTCTGTACCTCATCAAAATTTCTGTTTATTAATTTATTATTTTTATACCAGTGTGAACTCATGGTTTTCTATTTATCTAATGAGTTATAATGTATCACTATAATAATTTATTTTGATGCTCAAATTATCTCACATTTGGCCAATGTGGGCCACTATAAGCTAGCTCTATGAGCTAGTCTATTGACATATCCTCATCATTCTTGAATATCTCCTTGCTTTCTGGCACAAAAAATTTTCCAAGTTAATCTAGTATTTTCCCTGTTCTGGTCATGAAATCAGCCATTTTTTTCAAAGAGCCCTGGTTTATTATATTAAATAAGCCCTAGAGAATGTTATTTAGAAGCCAAGAGCTGAGTGCCAGCTAGAGGACATATGTATGTATGTACATACACATATATGTGTATAGATACTCTGTATTGAAAACCATGAGGTCACACCAATATTTCTAATTTTAATCTAATACCACAGTACTCTCTATTTTCATATCTGCAGCTCTCTTCTCTGATAGCAAGAAACCTGACTCTTCGTATCCTCAGTATGCTTGCTTCCTTTATCAATCCCCCTGTTGGCAACCAATCTCCCATTATCACTTCTGCCCCCTGTCCTGCGAGGACGGCCTGCCCACCTACTCAGGCCACACCTGAGCCGGGTCTCTCCTCTGCATGGCCACCTTCCTCACCCTGCTGGGGCCTGATACCCCATTCTGAGCTACCGAGTACCCCCCGCCCACCTCCCCGGACATGGATGCCTACTGTCCTCTGACTTACCTATTAGCTTTAGGACTGACGTGTTCAGGGACAGAAAGGAAGGAAAGGGAAGGGAAAGAGGAGGGAGAATAGAAAGAGCTGCACACAATTAAAAATATCAAATTATAGCAAATTCTCTTTTACTTGCTTATGTTCTGATGTTTTTTTCTTTCCCCACTAGAATGTAAGCTTCATGAGATGGAGCCCGTGTCTGTGTTATTTACCATTGTATGTTTAACACTTAGCACATTTCCTGACACAAAGTAGGTGTGTTTAAAACTTTCTGAATAAACGAATGAAATGAGAAAAAAAGATCTTTATAGCTACCATGCTGGGGAAAGGTACATAACCTACAGCCCAACTTATCCAAGCCTTACCCTGAAATCTGGCACAGTGTGTGGCGCATAGTAGGTATTCAGGAAGCTCTTTTTAAGTGGATAGACCCAAGGAATTATCTGATACTTACGTTTCATCTGTTATGTGTATCATAGTGGGGAAAAAAAGCTGGGAACTATGGTTTTAAATGCTGAAACAAGCTAAATTTTCAAATGATACCAGGATGAATAAGCTCAATGTTCAATTTGAACATAATATTTAACACTTCACAAGTGTTTGTTAAATTAGGGAAGTGCAATTATTAGAGATAGAAATGGAGTAGGAGAAATTCAGGCTAGTACATCTGAGGAGGAGAAAAGAAGTTGAAGAATTGAAATACAGGGTAATACTGCTGCTGTGCAAACACAGAGGGAAGAGCTCCATGGGCCTCAGTAGAGATAACACACTGCTGACAAAGGGAAGAAGCTGAGGTCTTCACTCTGGTTATAACCTTAAGAATGGGTCCTCATTTCAAGTTTTAGTGACGTATTGACAACAAGTTGTTCACACAATTCACCAGCTTCCGTTTACTTGTTGCTAGACTTCCTTCTTCGTGGGCAAGGAGTGCATTTCTGACTAAAATAACTCAATTACCTCCCCCACCCGGGTGGAGCGTGAAAACAGGTCCTCCAAACTTTTCAGCTGAAATATTTAGGCTCTTTTACATCAGTCAGAAAGATGAATTGTTCATCCATTCAACAAATACTGCTTGCCTACTCTGTGCAAGGTGCTGTCTTGGGTGCAGGAGGTATGGTGCCGACAGGGCTGATAGGATCCCTTCCCTCCTGGGGCTTGCAGCCTAACAGGGGCCGGAGCAGAGGGACACAGGGCAGGATATAGGACACATCATAGAGCCAGGACGTCTGAAGCAAAATGGGGACTTCCAGGTTTTGGAGCAAGGAATCAGTCCTTCAGACCGCGCAGTCACTGCTTTTGCTTGAAATGTTCTAACTCCACAAAACGCGCTTCCCTGAAGCAGGCAAAAATGATGTTTCTGTTATGGACCCTGTTCTCTGCCCCAGGAGAGCAGGTACCTGGGCAGAGATTACAATTGGCTGCGTCTGATATGGCTCTGACCCAGACTACTTCACTGTGTCTCGTTTGGGGCTCTATATGTGAGGCAAAGTTACAAACTATTAAAAATAAGATATATGGGGAAAGGTGAAAATAATGACATAGAGGGAGGTTGCTGGTGATTTAAATAATGGCCTTCAGACCTTCAAAGTGTAAACCACTGATGTTAGGCCAAGAAAATTTTCTTAGGATTTGAGCCCAAAAGTATTTGAAAGAGTCAGGTCCCTAAAACAAAAAGGAAGAATCATTATCATTATCAGTAATATTATGCCGATACTTGAGTAAAACAAACACACAAACACAACAACGTGCAGTATCAGGGCTGGGAACACAAACAAGCCTAGAAGCAGAGACCCAAATTCCAGTTTTAGTTTCTAAAGTATTTGCAAGTTGGATATTTCCAAGTTTGGATGTCAGGAGAAAGGAAAAAAAGTCCCCCGAGGCCACATGTAGAGGAAGGGCTGTAGACACAGACTGACTAACATTCTGCTTCCTGCTTTTTATTTGATTTGACTCTTTAAAAAAAACAGAGAGAAGAATTGCTGATATGCAGGCCACCCCGATGCTAGCGTACGTGGGCTTTGAAAAGCTTCTATAATTTCTGTCTCTTTGTGATTATGTGTGTTGATGTATAGAGCAAGAAAAACAGAACCGAGAGATGGGTTTCCCAAGTCCCACAGCCACAACCTTAACCCTGACCATGAAAGCATTGTCCCTTGAAAGTCAGATATAACCAATCAATTGACATTTATTTTCTATTATGTGCCAGACCCTGGGCGAGGGGCTTTCTCATAAGGCTGAGCTGGGTGAGAGGCTAGGATAAGGGATATAACCAAAACTTGGGGATCCAGCAGGAGCTGATGGGGATCCAGC